>NC_133332.1:8968513-9144591 GCF_042186555.1 Aquarana catesbeiana
AAGTCTCTGCCAATCCTTCCACTGGCCTCCATTCAGTGTCCTCCACACCTCTCTGCCAATCCTTCCACTGACCTCCATTCAGTGTCCTCCACCCCTCTCTGCCAATCCCTCCACTGGCCTCCATTCAGTGTTCTCCACCCCTCTCTCCCAATCCCTCCACTGGCCTCCATTCAGTGTCCTCCACACCTCTCTGCCAATCCTTCCACTGGCCTCCATTCAGTGTCCTGCACACCTCTCTACTAATTCCTCCACTGGCCTCCATTCAGTGTCCTCCACACCTCTCTGCCAATCCCTCCACTGGCCTCCATTCAGTGTGCTCCACACCTCTCTGTCAATCCCTCCACTCTCCTCCATTCAGTGCCCTTCATACCTCTCTGCCAATCCCTCCACTGACTTCCATTCAGTGTCCTCCACCCCTCTCTGCCAATCCCTCCACTGACCTCCATTCAGTGTCCTCCACCCCTCTCTGCCAATCCCTCCACTGGCCTCCATTCAGTGTCCTCCAGCCCTCTCTTCCAATCCCTCTACTGGCTTCCCATTGCCCAATGAATACAATTCAAAACACTAACAATAACATGCAAAGCCATTTACTTACTCTGCCCTCGAGCTACACCACTAATCTTGTCTCCAAATATCACCCAAACCGTCCTCTCCGCTCCTCCCAACACCTCCTGTTTTCTAGCACCCTTGTCTCCTCCTTCCATGCTCGTTTCCAGGACTTCTCCAGAGCCTCTCCCACCCTCTGGAACTCACTACCCCAAACTGTCTGGTTATCTCTTACTCTTTCCACTTTTAGACGATCCCTGAAAACTCATCTCTTCAGTGAGGCCAATCATGCCTTCGGCTAAAAACCTAACCTTCTACTTCTGTCATCAGTTCACCCCTCACAGTTACTACATTTTGTTTCACCAGCTCCTCCCTATTTGATTGTAAGCTTGCAGGAGCAGCCTCAGCCTCTTCTACTGAATTGTATTGTGGCTGTATTGTCTCAAAGCGTTGCGCAAACTGTTGTCGCTCTATAAATCCTGTATAAGGCCTCATGCACACTGGGCGTTATAATAACGTTCTAAAAATGCCAGTAGCTTTGCCGTGAGTTTTTCAACATTTTTCAACGTTTTTGCAATAGTGTTTTTCAGCTGTTTTTTTTTTTTTTGTAGCGTTACTGTTTTTTTTATAACAACGGGATGGAAAACGTTAGAAAACTCCGGTGAGCCGCGTTTTTGAGCGTTCATCGTCAGTTTTTGGCGTTTTTCAACGTTTTTTGATGTTACAGCGTTTTTACAGCTGAAAAACTCTAGTTTTGTTTTTTTTTTGTTTTTTTTACAGCCAAAAAAAACGCCCCAGACAAAAACAGTTAATAACAGCTTATGTGTGCATGGACACATGGGATAGCATGCTGGAGAGTTCATTGACTGTAAAAAAAAAACATCTAAAGCCAAAAAACAGCCGCTGTAAAAACGTCTAAAAACGTCCAGTGTGCATGAGACCCAATAATAATATTAACCCCTTGCCCGCCGAACGTACGCAGATACGTGGCCTCGGCTTTCGGGGGTTATACCGGGATGATGCCCGCAGCCTCAGGCATCATCCCGGTACCATTTTTTAGAGCGGACGAATGGCTATCCAGGGATAACAACCGGTTGTTATCCCGGAAGAGCGGGAGGGGACATCCCCCCCTCCCGCCGCCTTCCGCCTCTCGACCCACCGGGAGTCCTGACCATTGATCCGCCTCTTTTGGCGGCTAGAGAGAGACTGGCACAAAGCTGGAAACGGCTTTGTGCCAGTCTTCTCTCTGTAAACACGGAAGTGACGTCACGACGTCACTTCCTGTTTACTGGGCTGCCAATGGCGCCGGTTTTTAAAAAAATATACAGTATTCAGAATCGCAGAAAACGGCGATCTGAATACTTTGAAGTGCAAAGGAGGGATTTGGAGTCTTTTAGACCCCCCGATCCCTCCATAAAGAGGACCTGTCACCACCTATTACTGTCACAAGGGATGTTTACATTCCTTGTGACAGCAATAAAAGTGATCATAAAATTAAAAAAAAAAAAAACACAATGCAAAAAAATAAAAATAAATGAAATAAACAAAAAAAAATTAAAAATTTAAAGCGCCCCCATCCCTGCGAGCTCGCGCAGCAAAGAAAACGCATATGGAAGTCGTGCCCGCATATGTAAACGGTGTTCAAATCACACATGTGAGGTATCGCCGCGATCGTCAGAGCGAGAGCAATAATTCTAGCACTAGACCTCCTCTGTAACTCTAACCTGGTAACCGTTATTTTTTTTTTAAATGTCTATAAGGCAGCCCTGCTTGTGGATACCTCACCATTGTTCTCCCTTCCCCTGCCTCTATTATGGACTTTTATGGACTCATTATTATTATTATTATTATTATTTCCCTTTCCCCTACTTTTATATAGTGTCACCTACACTTTATAATCCTTTTATTCTACTGTTTTGCATTTTATGGTGGTTTTATTTGATTGTTCCAGTTTTTGCGCCTTTACTTGCCTATTTTTTTTAAACGTCGCCTATGGAGATTTTTAGGTACCGTAGTTTGTCGCCATTCCACGAGCGATGCGCAAAAAAAGCGTGACATGTTAGGTATCTATTTACTCGTCATAACATCATCTTCCACATTATACAAAAAAATTGGGCTAACTTTACTGATTCGGTTTTTTTTTTATTAATTAATGAAAGTGTCTTCTCTCCCCAAAAAAGTTGCGTTTAAAAGACCGCTGCACAAATACCGTGTGACATAAAATATTGCAACAATCGCCATTTTATTCTCTAGATTCTCTGCTAAAAAAAAAAAAAATATATACATAATGTTTGGGGGTTCTAAGTAATTTTCTAGCAAAAAAATACAGATTTTAACTTGTAAGCAACAAATGTCAGAAATAGACTTGATCATGAAAGGGATAAGGTCCATAAAGACATGGATGAGCCAGTTTGGGGTGGAGGAACTTAACTTGATGACTGGCCTACACAGAGTCCTGACCTCAACCCGTTAGAAAACCTTTGGGATGAATTAGAGCGGAGACTGCGAGCCAGGCATTCTCGTCCAACATCAGTGCCTGACCTCACAAATGCTCTTCTGGAAGAATGGTCAAACATTCCCATAGACACCCTCCTAAACCTTGTGGACGGCCTTCCCAGAAGAGTTGAAGCTGTTATAGCTGCAAAGGGCGGAGCCAACTCAATATTGAACCCTACGGACTAAGACTGGGATGCCATTAATATAATATAATATAATATAATATAATATAATATAATATAATATAATATTGTGTGCATCACAAACAGCCCATAGGAAATGACCCTCAGTCTGTAACACTTCTGACTGTTGGGTTTCCATGGGCAGAACACATGCAAAGCGGCAGCGATGACCTGTCCCCGGCAGAAGACTGACCAGCGCTGTAAGCTAATTGATCGTTTAATGATCTATTTACACGTTCCTTTGTCACAGATGTGTTTTTTTTTCCTTTGCTGCTAAGGTGTTAGTAAGGTTAGTCACTAATTACACGATAATCTCATCTACTTTGAAAGCAGTCAGTGAAGATCATCTACCTGTGGTTCCGTAGCACCGCACAGAGCAGCATATGGCGGCCTGGACAGAGAATGTGGAGGAGGCTTTCTAAGGAAACCTGCAGGGATGGTAATTCGTTATTACTGAAGGGGAAACTGGAATTCTTTTTTTAACCCTATTCACGCCCAAGGCTAAAAGAAAAGAAAATGCCTAAGCAAAATCTTGCAACTTTGTGGTCCATAAAGGTCCGTAAAGATATGGATGAGCGAGTTTGGGGTGGAGGAACTTGACTGTCCTGACCTCAACCCCACAGAATACCTTTGGGATGAATTAGAGCGGGGACTGCGAGCCAGGCCTTCTCATCCAACATCAGTGCCTGACCCTCACAAATGCCCTTCTGGAAGAACGGTCAAACCTTCCCATAGACACACGCACACAAAGTGCGTTCGTAAGACCGCTGCGCAAATACGGTGTGACAGAAAGTATTGCGACGACCGCCATTTTATTCTCTAGGGCAGGGATATGCAATTAGCGGACCTCCAGCTGTTGCAAAACTACAAGTTCCATCATGCCTCTGGGTGTCATGTCTTGTGGCTGTCAGAGTCTTGCTATGCCTCATGGGACTTGTAGTTCTGCAACAGCTGGAGGTCTGCTAATTGCATATCCCTGCTCTAGGGTGTTATAAAAAAATGTATAATGTTTTAGGGGTTATAAGTAATTTTCTAGCAAAAAAAAAAAAACAGTTTTTAACTTGTAAACAACAAATCTCAGAAGGACGCTCGGTCCTTAAGTGGGTGACCAACTCTGGCAAACAAAGTGATTTATAGTCTGAGACGTACGACCCGTTTCTATGTGCATTCCAGAGATACGGTCGCATTAGCCACATTTCCTCCTCACGAAACATTACTTCCCAGCTACAAGAGGCCCCAAGTCATCATGGACTATTCCAACAATAATTCAAAAACTGTTAGAGCATAAATAAACACACTGCCAATTTCAGCTTCCGAAAAAAACAAACACAAGACACAATCTTAAAATGCAGAGCAACTTAAAACCCTTCTTCGTTGCCCTTCCAACTGATAAGCAGACATATGCATTCCCTCGGAGATGCAAGCTATTTCTGTTATGTTCTGACCGGCCTAACCTGCCATCATTGTCTGGTCAAGAAAGTCAATATTTCAGTAGATTTCCCAGAGCTCCACAAGATCCTTGATTAAATCTTCCCCTAAAAAGCTTTGCTTTTTTTAGACTCTTGAACATTATCTCGGGCGCTTGTTGGCTCCATTGTTCCAGGGCTACGTGTCTAACATTTGCCGTTGGTGAAACAACACGGGACTTCGGTCTATTAGCCATGCCATTCTTGACAATCAGCATTAATGAACTTGGAGAAGGTGCAGCAGAATTTATACGTGCCGAAGAGAATCACACAAGCTATCAGACGGTGCACTTTATTTGTACACAGGTCGATGCTGCACAATCAACATCAACAACTATCATTTATATGGAGACTGAAACGCGTTGGCCTTTGAGCACATTGAACTTGATCACTTAGAGAAAGGCTGTAAATCCTTCACTCCAATATTGCACTGATATTCCTAAGAGACAACTTAAAGAATGTGAAAAGCAGTTGATATGGAAGGATATATATATATATATATAACGTTCATATAGATTAACTATCGATGGAGCATGAAATAAGCCTTCAGCAGTCTACTACTTACTTATATCTCTCTTTGGTCTCCAGAAAACCAATATGGCCAAAGGTTTATTGACACCTGGCCATCACACCTATGTTATAGGACAAAAAGTATGAGGACACCACTCCAAATAACTGAGTTCGAGTCTTTTCGGTGAAGAGAGCAGTTAATACTACGACATCCAAAGACATTTTAGAGATTTGTGTTCTTCTGGCCTCGTGGTAACAGTTTAGGGAAGGTCCTTTTCTGTTCCACCATGACTGAGCCCTAAGCACGAAGCCAGCTCCCTAAAGACATGGCTTGATGTGTTGGCCTACTGTCAGAAACCATGAAATCGGGCCGAGACAGAAGTACAGTTAAATCACACTTGTTTAATAATAAAAGTAAAAAGAACAAACGTAGTCAAAACATAGCCAAAGTTCAGTAACCGAAACAGATAGTCAGCCAAGCCAGAAGTCAGGGATCAATGTAGTGGAACAGCAAGCAGGATCTGGAGCAAGAAGGTATGTCAGCAAAGCAAGTCTTGAACAGGAACGCGGGATACAGTTTCTGTAATGTGATGTGACCAAGGCGAAGGCAGAGATCCTCTGGACTGGACGGCTTAAAGTGGGGTTCCACCCAAAAAAAAAAAAAACTACATGAAAAATCCTAAAAAAAAAATACAAAAAAATTTGGATATTTTTTTTTTTTACTCACCTCTAAATGCCTGTTGCTAGGGGGTCCCTCATAGTCTGCCTCTTCCAGTGCCTGGGCTGGTGACATCACTTCCCCCTCAGCACAGGAAGGGCTCAGCTCTGCTCCCTCCCTCCTGTTAATCATCTGGGACCCATTACAGGTCCCAGGTGACTGAGCGGCCAATCACGGCGCTCGGCGCTGCTCGCGCATGCGCAGTGGGTGCCAGGCTGTGAAGCCACAGCCCGGCGCCCACAGTTGCAATGCCAGCGCCGCTGAACGGAGGGGGGAGACGAGCGGGGCTTGGATCCCCCGGATCACTGGACCCAGGGACAGGTAAGTGTCCAATTAAAAGTCAGCTGCTGCAGTATCTGCAGCTGCTGACTTTTAATTTTTTTTTTTTTTTGACTGGAACTCCTCTTTAAGTAGGCAGGACTGACGAGCAGGATATCATCAACAGTCACTGTGGAGAGATAGGAGCTGGCAATTAGCCGGAACCTGAGCGGCCAGCTCTGAGAAGGAAGGGGCTAAGCCCAGCCCTGACACCTGCACAGAGGCTGACCTCAACCCTAGTGAAGACTTTTGTGATAAATTGGAACGCCTATTGCAATCTACCTGTCCATGGTGGCAATGTGATCGGTAGATAGCACGCCTGCCATACCGACCCGCTCATCAGAAGTGCTTCCCCCCCCATATGCAGAGTGGCACAGGGAACTGGCAGAGAGACATACCTACATGTTCTGCCACACTGGTTCCCGTGATCCTCCTCTCACCATCCCACGTATGTGATGTCTCATACAAGAAGCTGGGATGGTTGTGAGGGATGGATTGACAGGGACCAGAGCTCCAGAACAGGTTACTATGTGTCACCTGCATTTCCTTATTCTTTGGAGAGACATATTCGTGGCACTGGAGGAAAAACAGTGGTGTGGAGGGAAAACAGTGGTTAAAAAAAAATGCACTGATTACTGTATAAATGTGACTGGCAGGGAAGGGGTTAACACTAGGGGGCGATAAAGGGGTTAACTGTGTGTCCTAGGGAGTGACTCCAACTGTAGGGGGAGGGGACTCACAAGGGGAGGAGACCGATCGGTGTTCCTCTGTAATGGGAAATCATGGATCGGTCTCCTCCCACCTGACAGGACGTGGATCTGTGTGTTTACACACATAGATCCACGACCCCGCTCTGTGACGAGCAATCGCGGGTGCCCGGCGGACATCGCGGCCGCCGGGCACGCGTACCGGGTCCCAATGCAGGGAATCCCAGGACATCATATGGAGGGACGAAGGGTTCCTGCGGGCGTCATATAACTAAACAGCGGTAGGGAAGTGGTTAAATAACATGCTCTTTAAAGCCACACATGGTATTACAGAACAGTAGAGTGGAGTCCTTTAAAGCAGACCATACACGGTCGCATTTCGAACAAATTTTCTTTTCAAAATCAGAAAGTTCGGGTTTTTTCGTAAACCGATGGCGCCACCATTGATTTTCAAAATTCGGCCGATCAAGCCTCCAATTTCACCTCATGTTGCTACAGAAAAGAATTTTCGTGGCCGGGAATCTTCTTTTCTCTCCGTAAATTTTCTTTTCTTGCACATGCAGCATTTTTTTTTTCTTATTACATTTCTCGCACGGTTCTCCCATCATTGATTAGAAAATGGTTCATTTTTCAAAAAATTTCCAACATGTCCGGTTCCTCAAATTTGATTGCCGCACGAAAATCGGCTGTTTGCTGCAGATCCACTAACGGTGCAAAATTCGTACGAAAGTTCTTAGATACGACTTCCGAAAGTAAATTCTTTCGAAATTTGAACCGTGTATGGCCGGCATTAGTCCGTAGGGTTCAATATTGAGTTGGCCCCGCCCTTTGCAGCTATAACAGCTTCAACTCTTCTGGGAAGGCCGTCCACAAGGTTTAGGAGTGTGTCTGACTCCTGACTATGACAATGGGCTTCCTGATTCCTATAAGTCTGCTTTCACAAATCACCACATTCTTTTTTTGGGGGGGACAGGATATGTGGAAGAAGTCCTTTATCTTCAAGAATTGGAAGGTATCTTTTCAATGTTGAAAGACACATGACCAGGTATAGTACAGGAAGAGGGCTGCATGTCTGAATAGGAATCTGGATAGAATATTGAGAGGAACCCAATGCAGTACTGCAAAGGGTGGGCCAACTCAATATTGAACCCTACGGACTAAGACTGGGATGCCATTAAAGTTTGGCAATAATCGGTAGGGTATATATATTTATTTATTTTTTGCATTAGTACAAGTTCCCCTTGGTGGAGCCAAGCTCCACGTTTTTACATAATAGCTCATATTACCCTTTTAAAAGGGCCAGGAACATAGTTAGTTTCGCCTCCCATAGACTTCAGTGAAGGTTTGCAAAGTCCCTGCTGGGTTTGTTGAACCTCTCATGAACTGAACCCGGCCAGATTCATCATCCCTACTTCTTTGCACTTCATAAAACTGTTACGCTGTGTAAAAAAAAAAAAAAATGAAAATGAATAAAATAAAAATACATGAATAAAATGGTCTCTGAGGGCTCAAAAGGTATACTTTAATTTGATTACTTCACTTAAGAAGAAGTCAGGTAATGGCTATTGAATGCCAGTAAGAAGACCATTTTATGGGTAATTATCACATCTGACAGAGTAACAAATGAAGGATTAAATTCTGTCACAATCGCCCCGGCGCCCCTGCTTCTCGCGCACCCGCTGATTTAATATTTAAAACGCCAAATGCATAGCCAAGGCTTGATTAGCATGACTATTGATTGGCACGAGCTGATTTGTGTTCTTGATGGATGCCAGTATGATCTTCACTCACCGGCTCATATTGATCTCGGAAACAAAACTCATCTGTTGGCGGTTTCATTAGGCGGGCTCGCTTGTTAATTACTTATTCCTCAAACCTTTTGGTGTTTCATTAAGGTGAACAAATTGGAGGAATTAGACAAACAATCCGGGCCGCCGTGCTGATATGACTCCGGCTGTCCAATTCCTTTGTTCTCTTGATAATCTCATTTATTTCTGAGCTTTATAAGACAGTTATTATGACTGCTTAAGCCATAAATAAGAGGTGCGTGACGGCTGAGCACAATGCGGGCGGAATTTTCAAGAGAATTTCAACTATTTGTTTTCCTGCATAAATGTGTTTATTTGGAGAGCCAGCAAGGCTGAAGCTGAACTCCGGGCCAGAAAAACTTCCATTTCAAATAAGGGGGAGAGGGTCCCCATCTGGGACTTTCACGCTATATATAGTTGACCCACGAGGGACACCCGGGTGCACCTCGCAGTCTCCGGGGGGGAGGGATCTCGGCATTATATGTAAAATTATGGAATATTGATATGATTATTTAAAATAAATGTTGTTACTCTATTTAGATGGCAGCAACAAAAGTCTGTTAGCTCCTGATGAAGAGGACCATGTCCAAGAAACACGTTGAGCAGAAAGACTATGTTGTATAAATTACTGCAGTAGTTGAATTGACTGTTTTATAGTTGGATTTTACTATAAGGCAGTCATTACTGTATGTTTAATTTAAGGAAATGAAATAAAATGTTATGTTTTTTTACTAAGACGCTGTGCCTTAAAAAGTCCCACGCTTTTTACTATAAATATAGTTTCGATGCACCATATCTAGGGATGTGTCAGGGCTGCCCTTCCTTCTCTGAGTTGGCCGTTCAGCTGTCGGCCAATTGCCAGCTCTCATCTCTCTCCACAGTTAACCAGCTGTTGTGGATCTGCTCGTCAGTCCCGCCTACTTAAAGATCTCCAGCTCACTTCATTCCTGCCTTCTCCTTGGTCACATCACAAGAGGCCATCTCCGGCGTTCCTGTTTAAGGACTGGCTTTGCTGACATCCCTTCTGGCTCCTTATCCTGCTTGCTGTTCCTCTACTTGGATCCCTGACTTCTGGCCTGGCTGATTACCAGATCTGGTTACTGAACTCTGGCTTGGCTGATTACCCAATCTGGTTACTGAACTCTGGCTTGGCTGATTACCCGATCCGGTTACTGAACTCTGGCTTGGCTGATTACCCGATCTGGTTACTGAACTCTGGCTTGGCTGATTACCCGATCCGGTTACTGAACTCTGGCTTGGCTGATTACCCAATCTGGTTATTGAACTCTGGCTTGGCTGATTACCTGATCTGGTTACTGAACTCTGGCTTGGCTGATTACCTGATCTGGTTACTGAACTCTGGCTTGGCTGACTACCCGATCCAGTTACTGGACTCCGGCTATGCTTTGACTACGCTTAGTCTATTTACCTTTTTATTTTTATTAATAAACAAGTGTGATTTTACTGTACTTCTGTCTCAGTCTGGTTCATGGTTTCTGACAGGATGTGGCATAGAAATTGATCTACTTTAATCGAATTCCATTTAAATATGTTCCCCAGTAGAGGCAAAGGATATAGTTCTGCTTTGCGTGCGTCAGATGTCTTTTCAAATCTAGATGTTACCTTGTAAAAGTAGCAGTGACATCATCACCGTGCTGTACATAGCCTGTGCAGAGAGTAGAGAGGTAGGAGGGGCCTGCAGGCCCCACCCACTACAGGCTGCCTGTAGAAAACTACAGGAGGGGGCGGAGACAAAACCAGTCACTCTGCACAAGTAGAGGGAACAGAGCTGTGGGAGGGACCCAGCAGGCTCCACCCACTACAGACTACTTGTAGAAAACTACAGAAGGGGCGGAGACAAGACCAGTCACTCTGCGCAAGAAGAGAGAACAGAGCTGTGGGAGGGACCCAGCAGGCCCCACCTACTACAGGCCGACTGTCGAAAACTAGAGGAGAGGGCGGAGACAAGACCAGTCACCATGCACAAGGACAGAAAACAAGTTTAGTGTGAAAATAGCGAAAATTAATTTGCTATCGTCACACAACTGGGTGGCCTCGGAGTTCAACTGCGCTCCGAGGCCACCCTTTTTTGAAGCCTATTAGAACTTCTGACTCTAATCAGGTGCTTCAAACCCCCCTCTGCATTGGAATCCATGGTCCGGCGCCACTGATATGTAGATCAGGGAGCCAAGCGCATGGATAGTGGATGCGGCACCAATGCGCCCTCTATGGACGGGCCTCCACTGGAACCTACAGTACATCAGGTTTTTATTGTTTGTTTATTATTTTTTTAAAGGAGGGCAATTTAGAAGGTAGAACCTCTGTTGATTTTTTATTGCTATCTAAAAAATGGCCCCATTGAGGAGATTTCCTAACTTCCCGTTGGGTCACCGGGACCGGAAGTGGGGTAACAGGGACACCTATGGCAATAAAAAAAGTGACATGCAAGAAAATGCCTTTTGCTTAAATTGAGCCACTATAACTCAGAAGAATTTTCCAGCCTCCATCAACACTTTCAGAACCACTAACCAAGAAAAAGCTTCCATATTAGAAAATTCAGACTTATTTTGGTGGAGAGTGATAGGTGTTCCAGAAGCCGCAAATCAAGTCAAATCCTGCTGTGTGATAGTAAATGGCAGTCTTAGCCTGGACCCCCTCACCAGGCCCAACGTGTTTCACTCTGCCCACCGGGGCTTACTCATGGAGGCAAATCCTCCACGAGTAAGCCCCCAGTGGGCGGAGTGAAACACGTTGGCGGCGTGGCCTGGCGGGGGTCTAGGCTGAGCCTGCCATTTACTATCACACAGCAGGGTTTGACTTGATGTGCGGCTCCCGGGACATCTACCGCTCTCTACCATTACTTGGAGCATAGAGGAGCTCCCTTCCCGGCCAGCACTCACAGCGGTGGGCACAGGACTTCATTCCCATACAGAATGAGTGGCTCACACACATATCTTGGGACTTATTTTAATATATGTAGCCCAAACAATAAGAGTAATACCGCTCAGATTCCCCCCAAACCTATATCAGCATGTAAGTAAACTGGTGCAGCAAGGACAAACTCAACTTGCCAAGCTCCAGTAAACTTCAACAAATTGGAATCCATCCATAAACACATGCTGGCTCACTGTTGCATAGACCTCTACGGTTAAGTCCCCGAAAAGGGTGAAATACGTCTGAGGAGCTCTCTACGGGTGGAGAAGGTGACTACAACCTACTAATAGTGATATGTAAGTGATTTGTAAAGGGGGAGGGGGCCGGACAATTCGAGCGGACCTTGCACTTTGCTGCATTATATACTGAACATTCACTTGGGTTAAGTTAAGCCCCAGCAAAGTGGAAACCAAATTGGGTGTCTGGTAAACAAGGGCATCCAATCCATTCCACTCCAGTCTGATACATCTGTTTGGTGAGACAGCAGCCTTGGAATTTTCCAATCAATTTTTTTTTTTTTTTTTTTTTGCGCTTTCTATAAAATGTTGTAGTTGCAGGATTTTATATCCACAGATCCTTGATTCGTATTGATCTCTCCTTTTAAGTTGGACTTTTAGGCTCATGACGTGATTTATTCGGCTCAGGATAGGGTTACGAATGCGGTCGCTTAGAAGAGTCAGACCAAGTCACACTTTCTCTGTTTTATTATTATTTTTTTTATTTATTTGCTTATTTTTATTTTTATTTTTTGGGGGGAAAATTTGACAGTATTCGAGATTTTTGTGGAAATAACAGCAGATGGTGCAGCTTCCAATGTGTTGATGCGAACGCAATTTATGCGGCTTTGTTGCAGCGTGCATTGAATACATGCTCACCTTGACTGGATTTAAGATGTCAGGGGGTCTAAGACTGACGACACAAAATCAATATCTCACTGTAGCTTAAACCGCATGACAAAACCGGCAAGGAAGGAATTGGCAACGAAGCTTGATGAGCTTAGAGAAGTACGGTACTTGGATAGTGAAGGGAAAAAAAAAAATATTTATAGAATTGTCTGCAAGTCTTCCATGAGCTTCTAAAAAGTAGGCCCTCGGAGCGCGTTCCTGAAAACTTGTGGGTTCCCCCTGCGCTCAGCTTCGCTTCGTGGAATATTGTCTACATCATACACCGAAGCTTTGTTTGTCCTCCCATAATCCCTAACCAAGGAGAATGCCACAAAGCACCACAAAGGTATAAGATACATCTGGTGTGCATTATTAAGCACCTGCATAAGCTATTACGATATATATATATATATATATATATATATGTGTTGATGCAAACGCAATTTATGCGGCTTTGTTGCAGCGTGCACACCCTATATTACCAAAAATCTTGGGACGCCTGCCTTTACATGCACATAAACTTTAATGACATCCCTGTCTTAGTCCATAGGGTTCAATATTGAGTTGGCTCCGCCCTTTCCAGCTATAACAGCTTCAACTCTTCCCACAAGGTTTAGGAGGGTGTCTATGGGAATGTTTGACCATTCTTCCAGAAGCGCATCTGTGAGGTCAGGCACTGATGTTCTACGAAAAGACCTGGTTTGCATTCTCCGCTCTAATTCATCCCAATTGAATGGTTGAATGGGCGCTCTTCTCCCAGTGATCGCCCAGAGGAAGAGAGAAAAGAGAGCCGGCCGGATCATCAGAGCGCGGAACGTCACTGTAACAGCTTTCATTTCAATTGCCATGTGTTCCCGCGGCTCGCCGTCACATACAGCCCCGCCTCCTGGCTCGGGTACTTTGATATACGTCACACGTCCCGGTATTGTTCTGTCTATCAAAGTCCTGGGGCCAGGAGGCGGGGCTGTATGTGACGGCGAGCTGCGGGAACACACGGCAATTGAAATGAAAGCTGTTACAGTGATGTTCCCCAGCGCTCTGATGATCCGGCCAGCAATCCTCTTCCTCTACTCTCTTCCCCTGCACAGGTAGGCTGCATTGTTGGGCACAGGTGAGGCTGCATTGATGGACACAGGTAGGCTGAATTCTTGGGCACAGGTGAAGCAGCATTGATGGACACAGGTAGGCTGCATTGATGGACACAGGTAGGCTGCATTGATGGACACAGGTAGGCTGCATTGATGGACACAGGTAGGCTGCATTGATGGACACAGGTAGGCTG
The DNA here is from genome assembly GCF_042186555.1 of Aquarana catesbeiana. Classification (NCBI taxonomy): domain Eukaryota; kingdom Metazoa; phylum Chordata; class Amphibia; order Anura; family Ranidae; genus Aquarana; species Aquarana catesbeiana. Next base: position 8,982,365 of record NC_133332.1, read on the forward strand.
CATTGATTGACACAGGTGCAGCAGCATTGATGGACACAGGTGAAGCAGCATTGATGGGCACAGGTAGGCTGCATTGATGGACACAGGTGAAGCAGCATTGATGGACACAGGTAGGCTACATTGATGGACACAGGTGAAGCAGCATTGATGGACACAGGTAGGCTGCATTGATGGACACAGGTAGGCTGCATTGATGGACACAGGTGAAGCAGCATTGATGGGCACAGATAGGCTGCATTGATGGACACAGGTAGGCTGCATTGATGGACACAGGTAGGCTGCATTGATGGACACAGGTAGGCTGAATTGTTGGGCACAGGTGAGGCTGCATTGATGGACACAGGAGGCTGTATTAATGGACACAGGTAGGCTGCATTGATGGACACAGGTAGGCTGCATTTTTGGGCACAGGTGGGGCTGCACTGATGGACACAGGTGAGGCTGCATTCTTGGGCACAGGTGAAGCAGCACTGATGGACACAGGTGAGGCTGCATTCTTGGGCACAGGTGAAGCAGCATTGATGGGCACAGGTGAAGTAGCACTGATGGACACAGGTGAAGCAGCATTAATGGACACGGGTAGGCTGCATTGATGGACACAGGTGAGGCTGCATTGTTGGGCACAGGTGAAGCAGAATTGATGGACACAGGTAGGCCGCATTGTAGGGCACAGGTGAGGCTGCATTGTTGGGCACAGATGAAGCAGCATTGATGGACACAGATGAAGCAGCATTGTTTGGCACAGGTAGGCTGCATTGTAGGGCACAGGTGAGGCTGCATTGTTGGGCACAGGTGAAGCAGCATTGATGGACACAGGTGAAGCAGCATTGTTTGGCACAGGTAGGCTGCATTGATGGACACAGGTGAGGCTGAATTGTTGGACACAGGTGAAGCAGCATTGATGGACACAGGTAGGCTGCATTGTAGGGCACAGGTGAGGCTGCTTTGTTGGGCACAGGTGAAGCAGCATTGATGGACACAGGTAGGCTGAATTGTTGGGCACAGGTGAAGCAGCATTGATGGACACAGGTAGGCTGCATTGATGGACACAGGTAGGCTGCATTGTTGGGCACAGTGAGGCTGCATTGATGGACACAGGAGGCTGTATTAATGGACACAGGTAGGCTGCATTGATGGACACAGGTAGGCTGCATTGTTGGGCACAGGTGGGGCTGCACTGATTGACACAGGTGAGGCAGCATTGATGGACACAGTTAGGCTGCATTTTAGGGCACAGGTGAGGCTGCATTGTTGGGCACAGGTGAAGCAGCATTGATGGACACAGGTAGGCTGAATTGTTGGGCACAGGTGAAGCAGCATTGATGGACACAGGTAGGCTGCATTGATGGACACAGGTAGGCTGCATTGTTGGGCACAGGTGAGGCTGCATTGATGGACACAGGAGGCTGTATTAATGGACACAGGTAGACTGTATTGATTGACACAGGTAGGCTGCATTGTTGGGCACAGGTGGGGCTGCACTGATGGACACAGGTGAGGCTGCATTCTTGGGCACAGGTGAAGCAGCATTGATGGGCACAGGTGAAGCAGCACTGATGGACACAGGTGAAGCAGCATTAATGGACATGGGTAGGCTGCATTGATGGACACAGGTGAGGCTGCATTGTTGGGCACAGGTGAAGCAGAATTGATGGACACAGTTAGGCTGCATTGTAGGGCACAGGTGAGGCTGCATTGTTGGCACAGGTGAAGCAGCATTGATGGACACAGGTGAAGCAGCATTGATGGACACAGGTAGGCTGCATTGTAGGGCACAGGTGAGGCTGCATTGTTGGGCACAGGTGAAGCAGCATTGATGGACACAGGTGAAGCAGCATTGTTTGGCACAGGTAGGCTGCATTGATGGACACAGGTGAGGCTGAATTGTTGGACACAGGTGAAGTAGCATTGATGGACACAGGTAGGCTGCATTGTAGGGCACAGGTGAGGCTGCTTTGTTGGGCACAGGTGAAGCAGCATTGATGGACACAGGTGAAGCAGCATTGTTTGGCACAGGTAGGCTGCATTGATGGACACAGGTGAGGCTGAATTGTTGGGCACAGGTGAGGTAGCATTGATGGACACAGTTAGGCTGCATTTTAGGGCACAGGTAAGGCTGCATTGTTGGGCACAGGTGAAGCAGCATTGATGGACACAGGTAGGCTGAATTGTTGGGCACAGGTGAAGCAGCATTGATGGACACAGGTAGGCTGCATTGATAGACACAGGTAGGCTGCATTGTTGGGCACAGTGAGGCTGCATTGATGGACACATGAGGCTGTATTAATGGACACAGGTAGGCTGCATTGATGGACACAGGTAGGCTGCATTGTTGGGCACAGGTGGGGCTGCACTGATTGACACAGGTGAGGTAGCATTGATGGACACAGTTAGGCTGCATTTTAGGGCACAGGTGAGGCTGCATTGTTGGGCACAGGTGAAGGAGCATTGATGGACACAGGTAGGCTGAATTGTTGGGCACAGGTGAAGCAGCATTGATGGACACAGGTAGGCTGCATTGATGGACACAGGTAGGCTGCATTGTTGGGCACAGGTGAGGCTGCATTGATGGACACAGGAGGCTGTATTAATGGACACAGGTAGACTGTATTGATGGACACAGGTAGGCTGCATTGTTGGGCACAGGTGGGGCTGCACTGATGGACACAGGTGAGGCTGCATTCTTGGGCACAGGTGAAGCAGCATTGATGGGCACAGGTGAAGCAGCACTGATGGACACAGGTGAAGCAGCATTAATGGACATGGGTAGGCTGCATTGATGGACACAGGTGAGGCTGCATTGTTGGGCACAGGTGAAGCAGAATTGATGGACACAGTTAGGCCTCATTGTAGGGCACAGGTGAGGCTGCATTGTTGGCACAGGTGAAGCAGCATTGATGGACACAGGTGAAGCAGCATTGATGGACACAGGTAGGCTGCATTGTAGGGCACAGGTGAGGCTGCATTGTTGGGCACAGGTGAAGCAGCATTGATGGACACAGGTGAAGCAGCATTGTTTGGCACAGGTAGGCTGCATTGATGGACACAGGTGAGGCTGAATTGTTGGACACAGGTGAAGCAGCATTGATGGACACAGGTAGGCTGCATTGTAGGGCACAGGTGAGGCTGCTTTGTTGGGCACAGGTGAAGCAGCATTGATGGACACAGGTGAAGCAGCATTGTTTGGCACAGGTAGGCTGCATTGATGGACACAGGTGAGGCGGCATTGATGGACACAGTTAGGCTGCATTTTAGGGCACAGGTGAGGCTGCATTGTTGGGCACAGGTGAAGCAGCATTGATCGACACAGGTGAGGCTGCATTGTTGGGCACAGGTAGGCTGCATTGTTGGGCACAGGTGAGGCTGCACTGATGGGCACTGATAAAGTTGTTGTTAATATTTATTTTATTTTTATAACTTAATTCTGCATAAAACATTTAAGTGTCATTTCATGAGATAGTTTATGATTAGGGGCGGAACTAGGGGCGGGGCAGGGTAGGTGTTTGGGGTGGGGCAAGTGGTGGCGAGTAACCCTTGAGGCCTGGCTAGTAGCTCAGGACTTGAAATTTGGATCCCTGTTCTAGATATACAAGCTCAATGAGTTTAATTGGGAGCTCCCGGTTAGGTATTTTTGCCAACTCACTCCATTCATTCCTAATAATTGCATTTATTTCCAATCCCAATGACTTTACGGCTTTGTTCGTGGTTGCAGAGTTTTTCTGGTTAGTGTCGGCCATTCAAAACAAAACATTTTTAATTTTTTTTTTTTTTGGTGATGACCTTCTTGTATATAAAAATAGAAAAAAAAGTATAATCTGAACGCCATGGAATCTCATAGCTGCGTCGGTGCCTTGGCGCTCCATATGGCGATTCTATTTCGCCCGTCTGCTCCTCGGCAGAGAGGCCCCGGCCCTTGCGTTCGCAGTTCTGCTGACTGAAAGTCAATACGGAATTCACCGCTGAGTACAGAGTCAGGGAGGTTGTAACTTTTGATCCTGTAAAAGCCTCGGAGCCTCTCCCTGCGTCTCCCCGCCGCAGCTTTCGCAGCGTTTTGTCTGGCTCCTAATATAGATGTTAACAGCCCCGGATTTCATACACGACGCACAATACCTTGAAGCTCGCAGTTTAATGTTTCCTTCCCCGTCATCTTTGTACTTCAGACGGCTTCGTGTTAGTGAGGGGCAGAAAGGGCATTGGCTCTGGGCCTACGATTCACTGCCCCCCCCCCCCAGAACAGCTTCTTCTTTATCCATTTATAGGAAAACTCCACTTTTGCTACAAAACTGATATATAGCGCACGCCATTGTGCGATTCCGTAAATTTAAGTAAATGTAGCTCCAAGGCCCCTTTCACACCGGAATGTTTCAAAAACATACATAATAATCTCACGTTTTTTGCGCAAGTTTACGAAGTGCGCAAAAAAACCGCATATTGCGCTTGCGGTTCTGTTTATTGTTAACCGCTTCAGCCCCCGGAAGATTTTACCCCCTTCCTGAACCAGAGCACTTTTTGCGATTCGGCACTGCGTCCGTCGCTTTAACTGACAATTGCGCGGTCGCACGATGTTGCACCCAAACAAAATTGACGCCCTTTTTTCCCCACAAATAGAGCTTTCTTTTGGCGGTATTTGATCGCCTCTGCGGTTTTTATTGTTTGCGCTATAAACAAAAAAAGAGCGACAATTTTGAAGAAAAACGCTATATTTTTTACATTTTGCTATAAGAAATATCCCCCAAAAATTTATAAAAAAAAACCATTTTTTTCCTCAGTTTAGGCCGATACGTATTCTTCTACATATTTTTGGTAAAAAATATCGCAATAAGTGTTTATTGATTGGTTTGCGCAAAAGTTATAGCGTCCACACAATAGAGGATAGTTTTATGGCTTTTTTATTATGTTTTTTTCTACTAGTAATGGCGGCGATCTGCAATTTTTATTGGGACTGCGACATTATGGCGGACACATCGGACAATTTTGACACATTTTTGGGACCATTGGCATTTTTACAGCGATCAATGCTATAAAATTGCATTGATTACTGTAAAAATGTCACTGGCAGTGAAGGAGTTGAGTTAACCACTAGGGGGCAGTGAAGGGGTTAAGTGTGTCCTAGTGTGTGTTCTAACTGAAGGGGGGGGGGGGATTGTGCAGGGGAGATGACAGATCGCTGTTCATATTCTGTATGAACAGACGATCTGTCTCTTCTCCCTTCAGAGAACTGGAAACTGTGTAAACACAGATCCCGGTTCTCCGTGTGCCCCGAGCGATCGCGGGAGGCCAGCGAAGATCGCGACTGCCGGGCACTCGCATCGGCTCTATGGGCGAGCAGGAGGCGCGGGTGCACACCTCCGGCAGCACGCACGCGACCCCTAGTGGCCGTCTATGTTACTGACGTAACATGATGGGGATTCACGCAGCCGAGCCATGTTGCCGCAGTACAACTGCGGCGGCTGGTCGGCAAGCGGTTAATGGCACCCCAAACGCGGCCAGGAGATGCAGGTTTTTTTGTTTTTTTTTCCATGCAGAAAAATCTGCAACAAATACAAAAATTCAAAAAGCGCAGTTACAAATTGTACAATGTTTGATGCGCAAAAAGCTACACGAGATACTTTGATGTGTTTTGTCACGTGTAGGGCAGACAATTATAATAAATGGGCTGCCTTATGTGCATACCGCGTAAAACACGCGTGTTTTCATTTTTTATTTATTTTTATTTTTTTTTTCTGTGGCTGCTTTTTTATTATATTTTTTGGGGGTTCTGCAAAAAATTTTATATAATGAGTCAATGAGGGGGCATTTTTTTTTTTTTTTGCTTGAGAACAGATCCTGAATAGATGAAAGGCGCTTCCATGAAGGTCAAGATCTACTTAAATCTCACTGCGTCCTTAAAACACCAATTGACTTTTTATAGCCATAGACTTTAGATTTCGCAAAAATGGCAACGTTTCAACAAAATTCCATCATTTTTGAGAAAACGTTTTAGCGCATTGATAATCAATAGGGATGGCCTCGTGAGTTCGACACGAACATCGGGTGCTCATTTGTCCGCAAACAAACCGAACATATGGGGTGTTCGTGGCAAATTCGCCCCATAATGCACTGCGAGATTGCAGTACATTGCGGCTGCTGGTTGGCCAAAACATGCACCTGACCTGCATGCTTTGGCCAATCACAGCGCGACCTGCTGGGAGAGCCATGATTGGTCAGAGGGAGCTTCTAGATTCCGATAAGCCCCCCTCCCGCAGACCCCAACAATCAATGGCCAGTGTTGTCAGGAAGAGGTCCTTGTCCCCATCAAAATGGGGGCAAGGTTCTTTGGGGGGGACCCCAAAGCATCCTCCCCATGTTGAGGGCATGTGGCCTGGTATGGTTTTTGCTCAGATAAAAGTCTGGTATGGATTTTGGGGGGACCCCCACTGCAATTTTTAAAAAAATTTTGGCATGGAGTTCCCATCAAAATCTATACCAGACTCCTGGGAGTAGGAACAGATGATCCCTCTCTACTCTATGGGGATCTGCCTTGTTTAAATTGAAAGATCCCCGTTCTGGCTCTCTGTGGAGCAATCGCGGGTGTCCGCTGGCCACGCACATCGGCTCCGGCGACGCGCTTGCTATGTCTCCTAAAGCGGCCGATGTACACCTATGGTGATTCGCGCAGCCGAGGCCACCTGGCGCGGTATAATGATGGAGGCTGGTCGGCAAGCGGTTAGATAGCAATTAGTGTCTGTTTATATATAGTCAATGAGTTTGTTAGCTCTCACGTGGATGCACTGAGCAGACCAGATACTGAGCAATGGTGAGCAGAAAAGAACTGTCAAAAGACCTGCGTAACAAGGTAATGGAACTTTATAAAGGCGGAAAAGATTATAAAAAGATATCCAAAGCCTTGAATATGCCAGTCTGTACTATTCAATCACGTATTAAGAAGGGGAAAATTTGAGGATCTCCTGATACCAAGGTCAGGTAGACCAAAAAAGACTGCAGGCAAAACTGCCAGGAGAATTGTTTAGGATACAAAGAAAAAAACAACTGGAAACCTCAGGAGAAGTATAGGCTGCTGTGAAAAAAGATGGTGTGATTGTGTATACGGAGCACAATACGACAATACTTGAACAAAAATGAGCTGCATGGTGGAGTTGCCAGAAAGAAGCCTTTACTGCGCCAATGCCACAAAAAAGCCCGGTTACAATATATCAACGACACCTTGACACGCCTCACCAGGCTTGACCATGCAGCTCATTTTTGTTCAAGTATCATCGTATTGTGCTCCTTAAAAACAACATTATATATATATATATATATATATATATATATATATATGTAATATGATATGATAGTAGAGATATCTATATGGTCTGACCCTGCCAAGGAAAAAAGATGATAATGAAAAGATAAAATTAAGATTCCCTACGGGTTTTTTCCTTGGCAGGGTCAGACCATATAGATAGCTCTACTATCATATCATATTACATATCTCTAACCACGTGCATGCTCCTGAAGATTGGATCAATCCATGAAACGCGTAGAGCTACTCAATACTGTGTTTCAATCTATCATGTGTTTTATTAGATATTCTCCTTATGAGTATTATGTGACACTGTCTGTAATTATGTCATAATTTGGTTTTATTGCATGTATTATTGTATATATGAACTGTATTGGAGATTCTATTATGTACCAGGACTATCAATATGTACCATATTACTGACATATTTACTTATTAAATCTTGTTGTTTTATACCTATGTGCTTCATTTAGTCCCACTCCGCCATTCCCCCCTTGTGTTTGACAGGTGATGAGGGGCAATAGGTTGCCTCCTCACCACCTGATTTAAACCCTTGATTGCCGTACAATGCACGCCATTGCGATGTGGTAGTACGGCAATTAGAGGCCTAAATCAGGTGTGGGGGGAGGCAACATGTTGTTCAGGTAGATCTCCACCTCTTTAAGGCTATACTATACAGTATATCCACTTCCCACCCGGCCTATAGCAGAATGGCGGCCAGGAAGTGGTTCTGTCATGCTGATTGGGCATCATACGACGTCCAGCGGGATAAGCCACGATCGCACGCGGGGGCGCACAGCGTGGTGATCGGAGGATTTTTCCCACATGATCAGCTGTGACTGAGTAGATGTGAGTAGAGGAGAACCAATCGGCCTCTCTCCTGACAGAGGGGGTCTGTACTGATTGATTATCAGTGCAGCCCCCCCGAGGATGCCCACCCAGGACCACCAGGGATGCCCACCCATGACCACCATGGATGCCCACCCATGGCCAGCAAGGATGCCCAACCATGACCACCAGATAAGCCCACTAGAGCCCACCAGGGATGGCAATCATTGCCCAATAGGGATGGCACTTTATGCCCATCAGTGATGCCTGCCAGTGCCTCTGATCAGTGCTGCCTATCAGTGTCACCCATCAGTGCCCACCAGTGCTGCCTATACGTGCCCTTCAGTGCTACCTATCAGTGCCACCTATGATTGCCCATCAGTGCCACCTAGTAGTGCCCATCAGTGCCACCTAGTAGTGCCCATCAGTGCCGCCTATGAGTGCCCATCAGTGACGCCTATGAGTGTCCATCAGTGCCACCTATCAGTACTGCTTTTCAGTGCCTATCAGTGCCTATCAGTGCTGCATATAAAGTGCCACCTCATCAGTGCCACCTCATCAGTGCCAATCAGTACTGCCTCATCAATGCCATCAGTGCAGCCTCATCAGTGCCCCTCAGTGAAGGAGAAAACTAACTTATTTACAAAGTTTTGTTACAGAAACAAAGAAAAACTTTTTTTTTTTCAAATTTTTTTTTATTTGTAGCGCAAAAAATAAACACCCCAGAGGTGATCAAATACCACCAAAAGAAAGCTCTATTTGTGGGGGAAAAAAATGATAAAAATTGTGTTTGGGTACAACGCCGCATGACCGCGCAATTGTCATTCACAATGTGAGAGCGCTGAAAGCTGAAAATTGGTCTGGACAGGAAGGTGTATAAGTGCCCAGGTATTGAAGTGGTTATATATATACCGTATTTATAATGTGACAGACATGTGACTCTAGGAATCAATTGGGGGTGACAAAAGCTTTTGCAGCCCACATAGGTAATTATCTTTGTGTATAACTACCCCGATTTCTGCCAAGAATTTGCCGTAAATGCGGCCACCGCTGCACATTCCAGCAGCTCTTCCCAATCAGTGAAAATATTGTGCAAATATGCTTTGCTCATTAGCCAAATGTTTTCACAGCTCAGGGAAAAAAAAAAAAAAGAGAAAGAGAGAGTTTTCTGTTTTAGTGAACGAGGAAATTATTTGAAAATAAATGGTGTCCTTTTACTGCTGATCGTTATAGTAAATTATGCAATGCATGGGGCGCATTCACTTTATGCATGCTAGGCACTCCTGCATTACATCCAAGCAATCATGTTTTGCCTCCAAATGACTCTGAACAATGGCGGCTGGTGCTCCATTTTCTTTTGTCAGTCGGTCAATCGATCAAACCCCCCCCCACCACCATTGCTCGGCCGATCGGCAAACAAACTCCACCCTTCGTCAGTTGTTGTCCGTCCGCCCACCAGCCCCGCACTTGCCCCATCCAGGTATACATGTATATACAGGTATATATCCTTACCAGAAGGGAGAAGATGGAAGATCAGAGTCAGAGTTGGGTGTACACACTGGCTTTCCAACAGTCTCTTAGTTGGGTTTACACACTGGCTCTCCAACGGAGTCTGAGTTGGGAGTACACACTGGCCTTCCAACAGAGCTTGAGGTGGATAAGTTTGCTCAGTATGGAAAGTGAACATGTATATACAGGTGTATATATATCCTTACCAGAAGGGAGAAGATGGAAGATCAGAGTCAGAGTTGGGTGTACACATTGGCTTTCCAACAGTCTCTTAGTTGGGTTTACACACTGGCTCTCCAACTGAGTCTGAATTGGGAGTACACACTGGCCTTCCAACAGAGCTTGAGGTGGATAAGTTTGCTCAGTATGGAAAGTGAAATTGTACATACAGGTGTATATATATCCTTACCAGAAGGGAGAAGATGGAAGATCAGAGTCAGAGTTGGGTGTAGACATTGGCTTTCCAACAGTCTCTTAGTTGGGTTTACACACTGGCTCTCCAACTGAGTCTGAGTTGGGAGTTCACACTGGCCTTCCAACAGAGCTTGAGGTGGATAAGTTTGCTCAATATGGAAAGTGAACATGTATATACAGGTGTATATATATATATCCTTACCAGAAGGGAGAAGATGGAAGATCAGAGTCAGAGTTGGGTGTACACATTGGCTTTCCAACAGTCTCTTAGTTGGGTTTACACACTGGCTCTCCAGCAGAGTCTGAGTTGGGTGTACTCACTTGTTCTCCAACCAAATTTGAGTTGGGTGTACTCACTGGCTTTGCAACAGAGTCTAAGTCCAGAGTACACACTGGCTTTCCAACAGTGTCCTAGTTGTGTATACCCACCGCCGGCTCTTCAACTGAGTATGAGTTGGCAGTACACACTGGCTTTCCAAAAGAATTTTAGATGGAGAAGTATGCTCAGTATAAAAAGTGAACACATACATACAGTATATCTTTTCTAGAAGAGAGAGGATGGAAGATCAGAGACATGCTGGGAAACGAGGCCAGTAAAATCATACAGCTGATAGAGACAACTCAAGGCCACTTTTGCAGGTGGTTGACCATCCAATCCCCGGTCACACTGTCTTGCCACTAGCCACCTCACCTTCAGGACTAAGTACTGACCTGGAGCTCTACAGGGACCTCAAAAGATACATTTTTTTTTTAAATAGCGACCGTCTATGAACTCTTGGGGGGTTCATTTTGACCACTTTGACAATCCCTAGTCTCATGAGATTTCAACAACTCCTCCTCCCTGCTGGCATCTTCCATTATCCCACAAATAGTACTGAATTTTCTTATGAGGTCGTCATTCTACATAATTTGCCTCATTTCAAAAGCAACATAATCTTTTGTAAAAATCCGGAGCCTGAGTCACGGAGTCCCCACACAATCCCACTCATTCTCTTCACTACGTGCTATTGAGAAGCAACTTGACATAAAGATTTAGCTGTATTTCCCAGGAAGAAAGGACTTCTTTCATCGCTCATCAAGACACAATAACACCAACTTCCTCTTCGGCATGCTTGATACAAATGCATAGACAATACCTGCGCTTGCCTTTTGTTAAAATTTGATGCTCTGAGAGTTTTCATTCTGTAATGGTCTATGGAGGCATGAGACTGTTTGTTTCTGTTCATTTGAAGGAGAAAAACAGAATGTTAAATTAAATGCAGTTGAGTTGCTGTCACCAAATACAGCCAATTGACTGTCCTTTAGATTGTAAGCTCCATGAGCAGGGCCCTCCTATTCTTTCTGTATTTAACTGTGTTGTAATTGTACTGCCCCCCCCCCCCCCCCCACATTGTAAAGCACTGCGTAAAATGTTGGCGCTATATAAATCCTGTTTAAGCTCCTAGTGTGATTTCTGTTTGCTGTCTTCTTTCTCTGCTATCTGCATGTCACTTCTAACAGGCTATGCCGACACCAGACCTGCCCCCCACACCCACACCCTAGCACACAGCAGGTGATTGACAGTCAGGTCCATAAATATTGGGATATTGACACAATTCTAATCTTTTTGGCTCTATACACCACCACAATGTATTTGAAATGAAACAAACAAGATGTGATTTAACTGCAGACATTCAGCTTTAATTTCAGGGTATTTACATCCAAACCAGGTGAACGGTGTAGGAATTACAACAGTTTCTATATGTGCCTCCCACTTTTTAAGAGACCAAAAGTAATGGGACAATTGGCTGCTCAGCTGTTCCATGGCCAGGTGTGTGTTATTCCCTCATTATTCCATTTACAAGGAGCAGATAAAAAGTCCAGAGTTCATTTCAAGTGTGCTATTTGCATTTGGAATCTGTTGCTGTCAACTCTCAATATGAGATCCAAAGATCTGTCACTATCAGTGAAGCAAGCCATCAATAGGCTGAAAAAACAAAACAAACCCATCAGAGAGATAGCAAAAACATTAGGTGTGGCCAAACCAACTGTTTGGAACATCCTTAAAAAGAAAGAACGCACCGGTGAGCTCAGCAACACCAAAAGACCCGGAAGACCACGGAAAACAACTGTGGTGGATGACCGAAGAATTCTTTCCCTGGTGAAGAAAACACCCTTCACAACAGTTGGCCAGATCAAGATATGGAGAAGGAAAGGAGCTGCTCATGATCCAAAGCATACCACCTCATCAGTGAAGCATGGTGGTGGTAGTGCCATGGCGTGGGCATGTATGGCTACCAATGGAACTGGTTCTCTTGTATTTATTGATGATGTGACTGCTGACAAAAGCAGCAAGATGAATTCTGAAGTGTTTCGGACAATATTATCTTCTCATATTCAGCAAAATGCTTCAGAACTCATTGGACGGCGCTTCACAGTGCAGATGGACAATGACCCGAAGCATACTGCGAAAGCAACCAAAGAGTTTTGTAAGGGAAAGAAGTGGAATGTTATGCAATGGCCAAGTCAATCACCTGACCTGAATCCGATTGAGCATGCATTTCACTTGCTGAAGACAAAACTGAAGGGAAAATTCCCCAAGAACAAGCAGGAACTAAAGACAGTTGCAGTAGAGGCCTGGCAGAGCATCACCAGTGATGAAACCCAACGTCTGGTGATGTCTATGTGTTCCAGACTTCAGGCTGTATTTGACTGCAAAGGATTTGCAACCAATTATTGAAAACTGAAAGTTTGATGGATGATTGTTAATCTGTCCCATTACTTTTGGTCCCTTAAAAAGTGGGAGGCACATATACAAACTGTTGTAATTCCTACACCGTTCACCTGATTTGGATGTAAATACCCTCAAATTAAATCTGAAAGTCTGCAGTTAAAGCACATCTTGTTAGTTTCATTTCAAATCCATTGTGGTGGTGTATAGAGCCAAAAAGATTAGAATTGTATTGATGTCCCAATATTTATGGACCTGACTGTACAGTGGGGAGAACAAGTATGTGAGAGACAGAATCTAAAACAAAAATCCAGAAAATCACATTGTATGATTTTAAAGTAATTAATTTGTATTTTATTGCATGGCATAGGTATTTGATACATCAGAAAAGCATAACTTGATATTTGGTAGAGAAGCCTTTGTTTGCAATTACAGAGATCTTACATTTCACGTAGTTCTTGACCAGGTTTGCACACAATGCAGCAGGGATTTTGGCCCACTCCTCCATACACACCTTCTCCAGAACCTTCAGGGTTCAGGGCTGTCACTGGGCAATACAGACTTTCAGCTCCCTCCAAAGATTTTCTATTGGGTTCAGGTCTGGAGACTGGCTAGGCCACTCGAGGACCTTGAGATGCTTCTTACAGAGCCACTCCTTACTTGCCCTGGCTGTGTGTTTCGGGTCGTTGTCATGCTGGAAGACCCAGCCACGACACGACCCATCTTCAATGCTCTTACTGGGGGAAGGAGGTTGTTGGCCAATATCTTGTGATACATGGCCCCATCCATCCTCCCCTCAATACGGTGCAGTCGTCCTGTCCACTTTGCAGAAAAGCATCCCCAAAGAATGATGTTTCCACCTCTATGCTTCACAGTCGTGACGGTGTTCTTGGGGTTGTACTCATCCTTCTTCTTCCTCCAAACACCTCGAGTGGAGTTTAGACCAAAAAGTTAGATTTTTGTCTCATCAGACCACATGACCTTCTTCCGTGCCTCCTCTGGATCATCCAGATGGTCATTGGCAAACCTCAGATGGGCCTGGACATGCGGTGGCTTGAGCAGGGGGACCTTGCGTGCGCTGCAGGATTTTAATCCATGACGGCGTAGTGTGTTACTATTTGGTTTTCCTTAAGACTGTGGTCCCAGCTCTCTTCAGGTCATTGACCAGGTCCTGCCGTGTAGTTCTGGGCTGATCCCTCACCTTCCTCATGATCATTGATGCCCCACAAGGTGAGATCTTGCATGGAGCCCCAGATCGAGGGAGATTGACCGTCATCTTGAACTTCTTCCATTTTCTAATAATTGCGCCAACAGTTGTTGCCTTCTCACTAAGCTGCTTGCCTACTGTCCTGTAGCCCATCCTGGCCTTGTGTAGGTCTACAATTTTATCCCTGATGTCCTTAGACAGCTCTCTGGTCTTGGCCATTGTGGAGAGGTTAGAGTCTGTTTGATTGAATGTGTGGACAGTGTGTTTATACCGGTAACAAGTTCTAACAGGTGCAGTTAATACAGGTAATGAGTGGAGAACAGGAGGGCTTCTTAAAGAAAAAAATAACAGGTCTGTGAGAGCCGGAATTCTTACTGGTTGGTAGGTGATCAAATACTTATATCAAGCAATAAAATGCTAATTGATTTTTTAAAAATCATACAATGTGATTTCCTGCATTTTTGTTTTAGATTCCGTCTCTCACAAAAGCCAGCGCATGTCCAGGCTCGTCTGAAGTTTGCTAATGACCATCTGGATGATCCAGAGGAGGTATGGGAGAAGGTCATGTGGTCCGATGAGATAAAAATAGAGCTTTTTTGGTCTAAACTCCACACGCTGTGTTTGGAGGAAGAAGAAGGATGAGTACAACTCCAAGAACACCATCCCAACCGTGAAGCATGGAGGTGGAAACATCATTCTTTGGGGCTGCTTTTCTGCAAAGGGGACAGGACAACTGCACCGTATTGAGGGGAGGATGGATGGGGCCATGTATCGCGAGATCTTGGCCAACAACCTCCTTTCCTCAATAAGAGCATTGAAGATGGGTCGTGGCTGGGTCTTCCAGCATGACAACAACCTGAAAAACACACAGCCAGTACAACTAAGGAGTGGCTCTGTAAAAAGCATCTCAAGCTCCTGGAGTGGCCTAGCCAGTCTCCAGACCTGAACCCAATAGAAAATCTTTGGAGGGAGCTGAAAGTCTGTATCGCCCAGCGCCAGCCCAGAACCCTGAAGGATCTGGAGAAGGTCTGTATGGAGGAGTGGGCCAAAATTCCTGCTGCAGTGTGTGCAAACCTCTTCACCTAGAAAGAAACGTATGATCTCTGCAATTGCAAACAAAGGTTTCTGTACCAAATATTATGTTCTGCTTTTCTGATGTATCAAATACTTATGTCATGCAATAAAATGCAAAATAATTACTTAAAAATCATACAATGTGATTTTCTGGATTTTTGTTTTAGATTCCGTCTCTCACAGTTGAAGAGTACCTATGATAAAAACTACAGACCTCTACATTTTTTGTAAGTAGGAAAACCTGCAAAATCGGCCGTGTGTCAAATACTTGTTCTCCCCACTGTATATCTTTAAAGTGAGATGTATTTACAGTGAACAATAACCACGCACCAACAGCAATAAACATGGAAACGCATGAAAGTCAAAACCAAATGACTAAATGCCTAACCAGCAACCTAACTACAGTATATACACAATATACGCAGATAGATACACACAAGGCAGGGGTAAACTGGAGGAGCAGGAGACAAGGCAGTGGGGTACTGGGTGCAGGGCAGGAGCAAGAATGAATGGCAACAGAGTCTGGGAGCAGCTCGGAAAACCAGAGTACAGGACAGGAGCCACCAAAACACTGAGGCACCGTGTGCTAGTGGGAGCATCCTTGTGTAGCCAACTAGCAGCTGAAACCAGGTGAATCTGATCACTGAAACCTGCTGGCTTTTGAGAGACACCTGTTGGTGGACACTGGAACTGCAGCTATCAGTCCTGAGAACCACGGCGCCCCCAACAGGTGAAGCAGGTCCTGATGCTATGGGAATGTCTGACCATTCTTCCAGAAGCACATTTGTGAGGTCAGGCGGCTGATGTTGGACAAGAAGGCCTTGGCTCACAGTTTCCACTCCTAATTCATCCCAAAAGTGTTCTGTCGGGTTGAGGTCAGGACTCTGTGCAAGGCCAGTCAGGTTCCTCCACCCCAAACAACTGTCATCCGTGTCTTTATGGACCTTGCTTTGTGCACTGGTCCAATTCATTTGGTGGAGGAGGGGATTAGGGTGTGGGGTTGTTTTTTCAGGGTCAGCCCCTTAGTTCCAGTGAAGACATTTTGGACAATTTCATGCCACCAACAATACCACCAAAAGAAAGCTCTATTTGTGTGAAAAAAATGATACCATTTTAATTTGGGTACAGTGTTGTATGACAGCGCAATTGTCATTCAAAGTGTGACAGCGCTGAAAGCTGAAAATTGACCTGGGTGACTACAGCGCAGGCTTCCAGTGCGGGCGGCACGCTCTGTGATGGTCGAGTCCTTTGGACTCGGCTGATCACAGAACAGGGTAAAGGGCCAATCACAGCAGCCCTTCACCATGTGATTAGCTGTCACCAATGACAGCTGATCACAGAAGTAAACAGAAGCCGGTTATCCTTTCTTTTCTCCTCATGATCAGTGTGAGGAGAAAAGAAGAAAGCCGGTAACCAGATTCTGTTACAGGGACATTAGTCCCTGTCCCAATCTGCTAATCAGTGCCAACCAGTGCCACCTATCAGTGCCACCTGTCAGTGCCCATCAGTGCTGCCAATCAGTGCCCATCAGTGCCTCATCATCAGTGTCACCTATCAGTGCTGCTTATCAGTGCCGTCTACCAGTGCCAATCAGTGCTCATCAGTGCCGCCTCTCAGTGCCCTGCAGTGCTGCCTATCAGAGCCCATCAGTGCCAATTATCAGTGCCTATCAATACCACCTATCAGTGCCAATCAGTGCCAGCTATCAGTTATTAGTGCCTCCTCATCAGTGCCAACCAGTGCTGCCTCATCAGTGCCACCTATTAGTGCAGCCTTATAAGTGCCTCCTCATCAGAGGCCACCAGTGCAACTTCATCAGTGTCACTTATTAGTGCCCATCAGTGCCAATTATCAGTGCCCATCAGTACCACCTATCAGTGCCAATTAGTGCCAGCTATCAGTGCCTCATCAGTGCCCACCAGTGCCGCCACATTATTATTATTATTATTATTATACAGGATTTATATAGCACCAACAGTTTACGTAGCGCTTTACAACTTGAGGGTAGACAGTACAAATACAATACACTTTGATACAGTAGGAATCAGAGGGCCCTGCTCCTTAGAGCTTACAATCTAAGAGGGAAGGTCAAGAGATACAAGAGGTAATAACTGTGGGGGATGTGCTGATTGAGAAGATAAATGTACAGTTGTTAGGTGGGGGCCAGATAGGGTTCTCTGAAGAGATGAGTTTTCAGGGATCGTCTGAAAGTGCATAAAGTAGGAGAAAAACGGACGGATTGGGGTAGAGCATTCCAGAGGATGGGGGAGGCTCTGGAGAAGTCCTGAAGGCAAGCATGGGATGAGGTGACAAGGGAGTTTGAGAGCAGGAGGTCTTGGGAGGAGCGAAGAGAACGATTAGGTTGGTATTTTGAGACCAGGTTAGAGATGTAGCTGGGGGCCAGGTTGTGGATGGCTTTGTAGGTTATAGTTAGTATCTTGAATTTAATTCGGTGATTGAGTGGCAGCCAATGGAGGGATTGGCAGAGGGGTGTAGCAGACGCTGAGCGGTTTGTGTGGTGGATGAGCCTGGCAGCAGCGTTCATGATGGACTGAAGTGGGGATAGCCTATTTAGAGGTAAACCAATGAGGAGGGAGTTGCAGTAGTCGAGGCGGGAGATGACCAGGGAGTGGATTAGAAGCTTTGTGGTGTCATTGGTTAGGAAGGGGTGTATCTTGGAGATGTTGCGAAGACTGAGGTGGCAAGCTTTGGATAGTGATAGAATGTGGGGTCGAAAGGTTAGTTCAGAGTCCAGGATTACACATAGGACCCTGGCGTGGGGAACGCCACATCAGTGCCCATCAGTGCCACCTATTAGTGCAGCCTTATGAGTGCCTCATCAGTGACTATCAGTGCAGCCTCATCAGCGCTCATCAGTGAAGGAGAAAAAATGACCTGTTTGCAAAATGTTATAACAAACTATTGTGGCAGTGGGACCCCGTGCTGGTTCATGCCAGATGTTGGAGAGACGGGCACGCTGGTTGCACAGCTGTGTGTTGGGCTATTTAGTTGTGACCTGACTACGGCTCAGGGCCCCCACCCCACAGACAGGAGGTTTGTGCATGGGGGTCAGGTGGACTCCCATTCCTCTGCAGGAATCAGAGAGGCTGTGTGGGTACAGGAGGCTGATGTCATGTGTGACAGAGCAGCAAGAAGCTGAGCGGGAGTAAGTGATGACAGAGACGTGATTGTTGGGCTGGATCCCAGGGGCGGCCATTGTGACAGTTATACCGATGCCAGTGGGTGAAGTTACAACCTTACAGTGCTGCTTGGCTTTCCTGGCGCCTCTCTACCCATACTGTTTCTTAGCAGAGTATAGCCTGGCCCCTGTATGCCCCCTGTGGTCACACGAGCGACACCTCCCTTTGCCGTGATTATTGGGCTGCCCGGTTTTGTGCCCTATTGTGGGGGGTCCCTTTGAGCCACTGTTGAAAAACTGGTGACTACATAATCCCCTGAAAAAGCTATTGTTTGACGAAACATGTAGGGATTTGACATGCTTTAGTGACCATTCCATGTACATGGATACTTTGGCCAGTACTACTGTTTGAATATTACTCTGCTTATGTTTTATGCACCCTATGTTTGTAGTTCACTGCATATTTATGTAATAAAATCTATATTTTTTTTAGTAAAAACTGTAGCCTCTCTACATTGGGCTCCGTTATAATCCCTATCCAACCCCCTTTCTTTGCATTTACCAACATAAGGGATGAGGTGCCGGATCTTATGAGGTCGCTCAAACCACGGCCTTTACAACCTGATGTAATACATATTCCACAGGCTCAAGCTGGTCATGAGCTGGGACAGCCTATGAAAGTCAGGAATGATGATGAGGAATGAATTTCTGACAATGTTGATGAAGGTTTTCCCTCGGCAACCACAGGCCCCTACAGACGCACGTTGATGACGAAACGTTGGACGACGTCAGAGACGGGTGACGCTGGACGTAGTTGGACGGAGACACGGTGGCCATCTGGATGGTTAGAAGCGCTGGTCGCTTCAAATTGCCTTTGGATTCCTTATCAAATGTGAGTTTGTTTTATTTATCTATACAATGAATTTCCCTGGTTAAGAATTTTGTGCAATGAGCGTTCCTTTTGTACTCCCTACATGTACATAACTCTCGAGCTATTAAACGCCCATTGGAATATACCTGGCACTTTATCCTGTTGAGAGGATTTCCATCTGGTCCAGAGGGAGAGGAATGTTTTGGGAGAGTTGTCCCCGGAAGTCTCACGAGGATTCCCGGTGTTGGAGTCATTGTTAGCCACATCAGATTGTGATAATTCACGCTCCATCATTTGAGCTGTTTTCCCGTTGTGTTCCACCTGAGCAGTATCAGAGCTGTCCTGGACCAATGGTGGTCCAGGAGCCGATGCGCGTGCCCCCGGCAGCTGCCGTGTCCGCCGGGCACCGGCGATTGCCGGTAACAGAGCCGGGACGTGGATCTGTGTGCGTGAACTGAACACACAGATCCGCGTCCTGTCAGGGGAGAGGAGATCGATCGTGTGTGTTCCCAGTACAGAGGAGCAATGATTGGTCTCCTCCCCTTGTGAGTCCCCTCCCCCTACAGTTAGAATCACTCCCTAGGTAACACATTTAACCCCTTGATCGCCCCCCTAGTGTTAACCCCTTCCCTGCCAGTGACATTTATACAGCAATCAGTGCATTTTTTATAGCACTGATCGCTGTATAAGAGGGAATGGTCCCAAAAAATGTGTCAAAAGTGTCCGATGTGTCCGCCATAATGTCACAGCCACGATAAAAATCGCAGATCGCCACCATTACTAGTAAAAAAAAAAAGTAATAATAATAATAATAATAAATCTATCCCCTATTTTGTAGACACTACAACTTTTGTGCAAACCAATTAATATACATTTATTGCAATTTTTTTTTTTTTACCAAAAATATGTAGAAGAATACATATTGGCCTAAACTGAGGATTTTTTTTTTTTTTTAATTGGGATATTTATTATAGCAAAAAGTAAAACATATTGTGTTTTTTTCAAACTTGTCACTCTTCTTTTGTAGAGATCATATATATATATATATATATATATATATATATATATATATATATATATATATATATATATATGATCTCTACAAAAGAAGAGTGACAAGTTTGAAAAAAACACAATATGTTTTACTTTTTGCTATAATAAATATCCCAATTAAAAAAAAAAAAAAATTAGGCCAAAAAAAAAAAAAAAATATATATATATATATATATATATATATATTTTTTTTTTTTTTTTTTTTAGGGTCCAAGAGAATTATTACAAACCTTTTCTTCAAAGCAGAACATTTCCATTACTTACGCTCTCAGTAAAAGTTCAACGTTAGAAACAGCCGTAAGGCATCGCGTCCTAAACTAGAACGAGATCTTTATGATTCTCACCAGGCCGCTTTTTAACAAATAAAAAAAAAGTCAATAAAAGCGCCTTTTATTTTATCCATCATTTTATATCCTTTCCAAGAAAAGCGCATTGAATATTTTTTTTTTTGGCTCACCAGGTTACATTACGATCGCTATGGGTGTGCTCTGAATGTTGTATAATTATGCAAGTTGTAAAATTATTTACTTACAGTAAAAAAAAAACCTGAAAATTGAAGAGGGAAAAAAAAAAAAAAAACAAAAAGAGAGAAAATGAATCCTCTCAATTTTCGGCGTCTAAGCCATACAGTGCTCCGGTTGTTTATTTGTATTTGCAAGTTTGCTGATTAAGTTTAATTGCGGCAATAAAACAGAGATGTGTCTAAATATGTTATTTTTTTCTAAATAAAGAATTCCGAATGGAAGAACTGGGGTTTTATTTGTGTTTAATAGGCAAAATTAATTCATTCATTAACTTTTATTGTTTGTTTGCCGCATAGAGCGGCTGTTCAGCTTCTGGTGAGCAGGTTCTTGTAACAGCTCCGGGACGTAACTTCAACTTTGCAAATTTCTTTATGTGATACTTTGCCAGAAGATACAAACATATATATTAAAAAAAAAAAAAAAGAAAAAAAAGGGGGGAAAGGTTTCGTACATCACAAAAAAATGAAAATGCCTAAACTGGTCAAAAGGGATTATGTTTTTAATTAACAGGCTATGGATTCCGGCAAGTCAGTAGTTACTAAAACTGAGCGTCCTTGATTGATGAAAACATCTGTCAAACATTGAAGACCAAACAGAAGAAGAGCTTTTTTTTTTCTTTGTTAGCTAATAGTAGTTGCCCCTTGTTCTGTAATGTTGAAGATAGGGTGGCACCGATACCACTTTTTTAAGACCGAGTACAAGAACCAATCAAATTTTTTTGGGGGGCGCAAACAAACTGAAAAATTCTGAAAAAAAACCCTCATTTGCAGCCTCACTGTACCATCATTCGCAGCCACTGTGCCCATCAAAGGCAGCCACTGTGCCCATCAAACGCAGCCACTGTGCCATCAAACGCAGCCACTGTGCCCATCAATCGCAGCCACTGTGCCATCAAACGCAGCAACTGTGCCATCAATCGCAGCCATTGTGCCATCAAACGCAGCAACTGTGCCATCAAACGCAGCAACTGTGCCATCAATCGCAGCCATTGTGCCATCAAACGCAGCCACTGTGCCCATCAATCGCAGCTACTGTACCATCAAACACAGCCACTGTGCCCATCAATCGCAGCTACTGTACCATCAAACACAGCCACTGTGCCCCATAAAATGCAGCCATTGTGCCCATCAAACGCAGCCACTGTGCCCATCAAACGCAGCCACTGTGCCCATCAAACGCAGCCACTGTGCCCATCAAATGCAGCCACTATGCCCCATAAAATGCAGCCATTGTGCCCATCAATCGCCGTCACTGTGCCCATCAAAAGCAGCCACTGTTCCCCATGAAATGCAGCCATTGTGCCCATCAAACGCAGCCACTGTGCCATCAATCACCGCCACTGTGCCCATCAAACGCAGCCACTGTGCCATCAATCACCGCCACTGTGCCCATCAAACGCAGCCACTATGCCCATCAATTGCCGCCACTGTGCCATCAAACGCAGCCACTATGCCCATCAATTGCCGCCACTGTGCCATCAAACGCAGCCACTATGCCCATCAATTGCCGCCATTGTGCCATCAAACACAGCCACTGTGCCCATCAATTGCCGCAACTGTGCCCATCAAATGCAGCCACTGTGCCCATCAATTGCCGCCACTGTGCCCATCAATTGCTGCCACTGTGCCATCAAACGCAGCCATTGTGCCATCAAACGCAGCCATTGTGCCCATCAAACGCAGCCACTATGCCATCAAATGCAGCCACTGTGCCATATCAAATGCTGCCACTGTGCCACCCCCCCCCCCTTCGGCCCGCTGTCTGCACTTACCTGTCTCGGTGGGACAGCTCCTCGATATATTCTCCCGTCCTCTGCTATGATTGGACACCTGGCGTCCAATCACGGTTCCTGTCGTTTCAGCCAATCAGGTGACAGGTAACAAATCCGAGCACCTGATTGGCGGAGAGGCCAATTAGGAAAGCAAATATTCATTCGCTTTTGTAACACAGCTGAGAGACCTGCGAGCGCAGGCATGGCGCTGGCAGGTCACCTTTTTTGATGCCTATTAGAGCCTATGGCTCTAATTAGGTTCTTCAAACCCCCCCCCCCCGCCGCTGTAATTCAGACGCCCTGTGCCCGAAAAGGGGGCCGGGCACCTGAATAGGGGGTGGCAGCAGCGGCCGTAGATAGATTCATACAATGCATGAATCTATCTATTGGTGATAGAGGGGGGTGGCAGGAGAGAGGGGGCGGCGCCCATGCGCCTTTAATGCACGGGCCGCTACTGGTACCAATA
Organism: Aquarana catesbeiana; assembly: GCF_042186555.1. Taxonomy (NCBI): domain Eukaryota; kingdom Metazoa; phylum Chordata; class Amphibia; order Anura; family Ranidae; genus Aquarana; species Aquarana catesbeiana. The sequence goes on from NC_133332.1 coordinate 9,005,216, forward strand.
CTTTTTTTTTTCAAGTACTAGCCAATGCAGAATACGGATATTTTTTTTATTTTTTAATGTCGTGTGACAGTGGCACTAATGTGCAGTACTGAAGGGCACTAATAGGCGGAACTGATTTCATCTCCTAATACGGAAAGGTTTCTTCACAGTAAGAGCTGTGAAAATGTGGAACAGACTCCCTCCAGAGGTGGTTCTGGCAGCTCAGTAGATTCCTTTAAAAAAAAGACCTGGATTCTTTCCTAAATGTACATAATATAACTGGATACTGACATTTATAGGTAAAGCTGATCCAGGGAAAATCAGATTGCCTCTCGGGGGATCAGGAAGGATTTTTTTTCCCCCTGCTGTAGCAATTTGGATCATACTTTGCTGGGGGGTTTTCACCTTCCTCTGGATCAACTGTGGGTATAGGATTGTGTATATGGGATTGTATGATATTATTTTTAATTTATTTATTTTTATGGTTAAACTGGATGGAGTATATAATAATAATAATAATAATAATAATAATAATAATAATAAAAAAAAAATTAAAAAAAACACTGATATCGTGCACCCCCCCCCCCCCCCAAAAAAAAAAGAAAGCATTGTAATAAAAATAGTAAAAAATATATATATATATTTACTATTTTTATTACAATGCTTTTTTGGGGGGGGGGGGGGGGGAGTGCACGGTATCAGTGTTTTTTTTTTTTAATTATTATTATTTTTACAATTTAACCTTTAAATATTTATTTATTATAATTCTTTTTTTTTTTTTATCAGCCCTGTTGGGGGGCCTTGGTGAGATATCAGGGGTCTAAACAGACCCCTGACATCTCCCCTTTGAGACAGGGAAAGGGACTGAGGACACAGATTCCCCAGTCCCTTTGGTAGGTGGCACTGATGGGCACTGATAGGCACTGATAGGTGGCACTGATAGGCACTGATAGGTGGCATTGGTTGGCACTAATGGGCACTGATAGGTGACACTAGTGGGCACAGATTGGGACTATAACAAAAGCCAGTTACCGGCTTTATTCTTTTCTCCTCACGCTGATCACGAGGGGATCGGGCATTTGAGGAGCGGCAGGGATTGGGGCACCAGGCAGCGCCGAGGATCGGGCATCGGCAGGCATTCTTCGTGTCTTCTCCTCCTGGCTTCCGCCATGCCTCTCCTCCCTCCTCCTAGGCGTCCAATAGTAGCGCCTGTCCTTTCAGCCAATCGGGTGACATGTAACAGACCCGCTTCCGGATTGGCTGGGAGGAGGATCAGTGTCGCAACAGCGAATATTCATTTGCTGTTGCAACACACCTGGGTGCGCTCCGGACGCAACGCTCTGCGATCCGAGCCCATTCTATTTTAACCAATTGCCGACCGCCGCACGCCGATATACGTCAGGCACAATGACAGCGGTGGGCACATGGGCGTACCTGTACGTCCCCTTTAAGAACCAGGGATAGTAGGTGCGCGAGCCCGCCGCGTACAGCGTGACCGTGCCCACGATTGTGACCCGGCGATCGTTTCACGGAGCCTCAGAACGGGGAAGTAACAAGGCATTTCCCCGTTCTGGCTTGTGTTATGACAGAGATCACCGCTCCCTGTCATCGGGAGCAGTGATCGCTGTCATGTGACTTGAAGCCCATCCCCCCCACAGTTAGAATCACTCCCTAGGACACACGTAACCCCTTCATCGCCCCCTAGTGGTTAACCCCTTCACTGCCAGTGTCATTTAAACAGTAATCAGTGCATTTTTATAGCACTGATCGCCGTATAAATGACAATGGTCCCAAAACAGTGTCAAAAGTGTCCGATGTGTCCGCCATAATGTCACAGTCACGATAAGAATCACAGATCGTTGCCATTACTAATAGAAAAAAAAATGCCATAAAACTATCCCCTATTTTGTAGACGCTATAAACTTTTGCGCAAACCAATCAATATACGCTTATTGCCTTTTTTTTTACCAAAAATATGTAGAAGAATGCGTATCGGCCTAAACTGAGGAAAAAAAATGTTTTTTATATATTTTTTGGAGATATTTATTATAGCAAAAAGTAAAAAAATACTGCGTTTTTTTTTCAAAATCGTCGCTCTTTTTTTGTTTATAGCGCAAAAAAATAAAAACCGCAGAGGTGATCAAATACCACCAAAAGAAAGCTCTGTTTGTGGGGAAAAAAAAGGCTGTGAATTTTGTTCGGGTGCAACGTCGCACGACCGCGCAATTGTCAGTTAAAGCGGCGCATCGCCGTATCGCGAAAAGTGCTCTGGTCAGGAAGGGGGTGTAAAATCTTCCGGGGCTGAAGTGGGTTAAAAGCCAATTAGAGCCTCCGGCTCTAATCAGCGCTTCAAAGAACACACCCCCACCCCCCGCCATAGAAATTCATGCACCCGGCGTCCTGAAAAGGGGTCAGGTGCATGGATAGGGAGGGCGGCGGGGCATAGATGGGGGGAGCGGCCCCCGTGTGCCCACAATGGACCACCCCCGGTCATGCTACAGAGGAAAGACCTAGATGATGCTGGGCCCAGCCTGGAAATGAGACTGGCTGCAGCTTTTAATGAAGATGGCTCCACCCATCTGGAGATACAATCAGATGAAGGCATTGTCAGGGGAAGTACAGTAAAACCTTGGATTGTGGGTATAATTTGTTCCAGAAACATGCTTGTAATCCAAAGCACTTGTATATCAAAGCGAATTTCCCCATAGGAAATAATGGAAACTCTGATGATTGGTTCCACAACCATTTATTCATAGGTCCTTCAGTTTATAGTCCATATAGAAAGATTATAGCGATGTGACCAGATTGTGTAACCATAAAATGTCCATCTACAAATAGAAGCCTCCACAAGGGGATTAGAAGCAAAATCCATCAGGAGCTCCAGAGTATAAAAGAGAAGAGAGGCGCCTCTAAGTGTAGCAATATGTTGCTAAATGTTGTACCTTCATTAACCACTTCAGCCCCCCGGACCATTCGGCTGGCCAAAGACCGGAGCACTTTTGTGCGATTCGGCACTGCGTCGCTTTAACTGACAATTGCGCGGTCATGCGACGAGGTTCCCAAACAAAATTCACGTCCTTTTTTTCCCCACAAACAGAGCTTTCTTTTGGTGGTATTTGATCGCCTCTGCGGTTTTTATTTTTTGCGCTATAAACAAAAATAGACCGGCGAATTTGAAAAAAAACACATTTTTTACTTTTTGCTATAGTAAGTATCCCCAAAAAATATATATAAAAAATATTAATTCATATTATATATATTAAATATTAAAATTAATAAAAAATGTTTCCTCAGTTTAGGACAATATGTATTCTTTTACATATTTTTGTTAAAAAAAAAAATCGCAATAAGCGTTTATTGATTGGTTTAAGTTAATAGCATCTACAAAATAGGGGATAGTTTTATGGCATTTTTATTAATAATTTTTTTTTACTAGTAATGGCGACGATCAGCGATTTTTATCGTGACTGCGACTTTATGGCGGACACATCGGACACTTTTGACCCATTTTTGGGACCATTCACATTTATACAGCGATCAGTGCAATTACAAATGCATTGATTACTGTGTAAATGTGACTGGCAGTGAAGGGGTTAACCAGGAGGGGGCTCTGCAGGGGTTAAGTGTGTCCTATGGATGTGTTCTAACTGTATGGGGGAGGGGCTGTGTGTGACATGACACTGATCACCGCTCCCAATCACAGGGAGATGTGATCAGTGTCCTGTCACTAGGCAGAACGGGGCAATGCTTGTTTACATCAGCATCTCCCCGTTCTTCAGCTCCGTGAGACGATCGCAGTAAGTGGGCTTAGCACTATATGACCATATACTGTAGTGTGACCAAACCCCCGTATTTTTTTGAATATGTTCAGGTGTTTTTAACTAGCCTTACAGGAAATGTCATTCTTGAATGTGTGCGCTGTAATATGTTTTGCACACTCATGGAGCTCGCGGCAGGGTCGCGCGCGTCACCGGTGGCGCGCACGCGACCACGCGGCAGCAAATTTTAAAGGGACGTGCAGGTATGCATATTTGTGCAGACGTGCCATTCTTCTGACGTATATGTACATGCGGCGGTCGGCAAGCGGTTAAAGAGAAGAGAGGCGCGCCTAAGTGTAGCAATATGCTGCTAAATGTTGTACCTTAATTAAATGTAACCATATTGCTATACTTATGCCACGTACACATGAGCGGACTTCTCGTCGGACTGAACTCCGAAGGACTTTTTGACAGAGTTACGACGAAACGGACTTGCCTACACGTGATCACACCAAAGTCCGATCCTTTCGAACGCGATGACGTATGACCGGACTAGAAAAAGGAAGTTCAATGGCCAGCAGCCAATAGCTGCCCTAGCGTCGTTTTCGGTCAGTCGGAGTAGCATACAGACAAACGTTTTTTTCGATAGGAATCGAGTCTGTCTGAAATATTTGAAACTTGTTCTATTTCTAAGGTCCGTCGGAATTTTCGACAGAAAAGGTGAAGCCCACACACGATCGGAATGTCTGCCGGAATCGTTCCGTCAGACCTTTGCTGAAGAAAAGTCCGCTCGTGTGTACACGGCATTAGAGGCGCCTCTCTTCTCTTTTATACTCAGTTGTGACATGACGCTACTTGTATATCAAGACATCGCTTTTATAGTGGGGACGGAAAGTATTCAGACCCCCTTAAATTTTTCACTCTTTGTTATATTGCAGCCATTTGCTAAAATCATTTAAGTTCATTTTTTTTCCTCATTAATGTACACACAGCCCCCCATATTGTACACACAGCACCCCATATTGTACACACAGCGCCCCATATTGTACACACAGCCCCCCATATTGTACACACAGCACCTCATATTGTACACACAGCACCCCATATTGTACACACAGCTCCCCATATTGTACACACAGCACCCCATATTATACACACAGCCCCCCATATTGTACACACAGCACCCCATATTGTACACACAGCCCCCCATATTGTACACACAACACCCCATATTGTACACACAGCACCCCATATTGTACACACAGCACCCCATATTATACACACAGCCCCCCATATTGTACACACAGCACCCCATATTGTACACACAGCACCTCATATTGTACACACAGTACCTCATATTGTACACACATCACCCCATATTGTACACACAGCACCCCATATTGTACACACAGCCCCCCATATTGTACACACAGCACCCCATATTGTACACACAGCCCCCAATATTGTACACACAGCCCCCAATATTGTACACACAGCACCCCATATTGTACACACAGCACCCCATATTGTACACACAGCACCTCATATTGTACACACAGCACCCCATATTATACACACAGCACCTCATATTGTACACACAGCACCCCATATTGTACACACAGCACCCCATATTGTACACACAGCACCTCATATTGTACACACAGCACCCCATATTATACACACAGCACCCCATATTGTACACACAGCCCCCAATATTGTACACACAGCACCCCATATTGTACACACAGCACCCCATATTGTACACACAGCACCTCATATTGTACACACAGCCCCCAATATTGTACACACAGCACCCCATATTGTACACACAGCACCCCATATTGTACACACAGCACCTCATATTGTACACACAGCTCCCAATATTGTACACACAGCACCCCATATTGTACACACAGCACCCCATATTGTACACACAGCCCCCCATATTGTACACACAGCACCTCATATTGTACACACAGCACCCCATATTGTACACACAGCACCCCATATTGTACACACAGCACCTCATATTGTACACACAGCACCTCATATTGTACACACAGCCCCCAATATTGTACACACAGCACCCCATATTGTACACACAGCACCCCATATTGTACACACAGCACCTCATATTGTACACACAGCCCCCCATATTGTACACACAGCCCCCCATATTGTACACACAGCACCCCATATTGTACACACAGCACCCCATATTGTACACACAGCCCCCCATATTGTACACACAGCACCCCATATTGTACACACAGCACCTCATATTGTACACACAGCACCCCATATTGTACACACAGCCCCCCATATTGTACAAACAGCACCCCATATTGTACACACAGCACCTCATATTGTACACACAGCACCCCATATTGTACACACAGCCCCCCATATTGTACACACAGCACCCCATATTGTACACACAGCACCCCATATTGTACACACAGCCCCCCATATTGTACACACAACACCCCATATTGTACACACAGCCCCCCATATTGTACACACAGCACCCCATATTGTACACACAGCACCTCATATTGTACACACAGCACCCCATATTGTACACACAGCCCCCCATATTGTACACACAGCACCCCATATTGTACACACATCTCCCCATATTGTACACACAGCACCCCATATTGTACACACAGCACCCCATATTGTACACACAGCACCCCATATTGTACACACAGCACCTCATATTGTACACACAGCACCCCATATTGTACACACAGCCCCCCATATTGTACACACAACACCCCATATTGTACACACAGCCCCCCATATTGTACACACAGCACCTCATATTGTACACACAGCACCTCATATTGTACACACAGCACCCCATATTGTACACACAACACCCCATATTGTACACACAGCACCCCATATTGTACACACAGCCCCCCATATTGTATACACAGCACCCCATATTGTACACACAGCACCCCATATTGTACACACAGCACCCCATATTGACAGAAAAACAGAATTGTTGACATTTTTGCAGATTTATTAAAAAAGAAAAACTGAAATATCACATGGTCCTAAGTATTCAGACCCTTTGCTGTGACACTCATATATTTATCTCAGGTGCTGTCCATTTCTTCTGATCATCCTTGAGATGGTTCTACACCTTCATTTGAGTCCAGCTGTGTTTGATTATACTGATTGGACTTGATTAGGAAAGCCACACACCTGTCTATATAAGACCTTACAGCTCACAGTGCATGTCAGAGCAAATGAGAATCATCAGGTCAAAGGAACTGCCTGAAGAGCTCAGAGACAGAATTGTGGCAAGGCACAGATCTGGACAAGGTTACAAAAAAATTTCTGCTGCACTTAAGGTTCCTAAGAGCACAGTGGCCTCCATAATCCTTAAATGGAAGACGTTTGGGACGACCAAAACCCTTCCTAGAGTTGGCCGTCTGGCCAAACTGAGCTATCGGGGGAGAAGAGCCTTGGTGAGAGAGGTAAAGAAGAACCCAAAGATCACTGTGGCTGAGCTCCAGAGATGCAGTCGGGAGATGGGAGAAAGTTGTAGAAAGTCAACCATCACTGCAGCCCTCCACCAGTCGGGGCTTTATGGCAGAGTGGCCCAACTGAAGCCTCTCCTCAGTGCAAGACACATGAAAGCCCGCATGGTGTTTGCTAAAAAACACCTGAAGGACTCCAAGATGGTGAGAAATAAGATTCTCTGGTCTGATGAGACCAAGATAGAACTTTTTGGCCTTAATTCTAAGCGGTATGTGTGGAGAAAACCAGGCACTGCTCATCACCTGTTCAATACAGTCCCAATAGTGAAGCATGGTGGTGGCAGCATCATGCTATGGGGGTGTTTTTCAGCTGCAGGGACAGGACAACTGGTTGCAATCGAGGGAAAGATGAATGCGGCCAAGTACAGGGATATCCTGGATGAGAACCTTCTCCAGAGTGCTCAGGACCTCAGACTGGGCCGAAGGTTTACCTTCCAACAAGACAATGACCCTAAGCACACAGCTAAAATAACGAAGGAGTGGCTTCACAACAACTCTGTGACTGTTCTTGAATGGCCCAGCCAGAGCCCTGACTTAAACCCAATTGAGCATCTCTGGAGAGACCTAAAAATGGCCGTCCACCAACGTTTACCATCCAACCTGACAGAACTGGAGAGGATCTGCAAGGAGGAATGGCAGAGGATCCCCAAATCCAGGTGTGAAAAACTTGTTGTATCTTTCCCAAAAAGACTCATCAAAAGGGGCTTCTACTAAATACTGAGCAAAGGGTCTGAATACTTAGGACCATGTGAGATTTCAGTTCTTCTTTTTTAATAAATCTGCAAAAATGTCAACAATTCTGTGTTTTTCTGTCAATATGGGGTGCTGTGTGTACAATATGGGGTGCTGTGTGTACAATATGGGGTGCTGTGTGTACAATATGAGGTGCTGTGTGTACAATATGGGGTGCTGTGTGTACAATATGGGGTGCTGTGTGTACAATATGAGGTGCTGTGTATACAATATGGGGGGCTGTGTGTACAATATGGGGTGCTGTGTGTACAATATGGGGGGCTGTGTGTATAATATGGGGTGCTGTGTGTACAATATGAGGTGCTGTGTGTACAATATGGGGTGCTGTGTGTACAATATGAGGTGCTGTGTGTACAATATGGGGTGCTGTGTGTACAATATGGGGTGCTGTGTGTACAATATGGGGTGCTGTGTGTACAATATGGGGTGCTGTGTATACAATATGGGGGGCTGTGTGTACAATATGGGGTGCTGTGTGTACAATATGGGGTGTTGTGTGTACAATATGAGGTGCTGTGTGTACAATATGAGGTGCTGTGTGTACAATATGGGGGGCTGTGTGTACAATATGAGGTGCTGTGTGTACAATATGGGGTGCTGTGTGTACAATATGGAGTGCTGTGTGTACAATATGAGGTGCTGTGTGTACAATATGGGGTGCTGTGTATACAATATGGGGTGCTGTGTGTACAATATGAGGTGCTGTGTGTACAATATGGAGTGCTGTGTGTACAATATGGGGTGCTGTGTGTACAATATGGAGTGCTGTGTGTACAATATGGGGTGCTGTGTGTACAATATGAGGTGCTGTGTATACAATATGGGGTGCTGTGTGTACAATATGAGGTGCTGTGTGTACAATATGGGGTGCTGTGTGTACAATATGGGGGGCTGTGTGTACAATATGGGGTGCTGTGTGTACAATATGGGGTGCTGTGTGTACAATATGAGGTGCTGTGTGTACAATATGGGGTGCTGTGTATACAATATGGGGGGCTGTGTGTACAATATGGGGTGCTGTGTGTACAATATGGGGTGCTGTGTGTACAATATGGGGTGCTGTGTACAATATGGGGTGCTGTGTGTACAATATGGGGTGCTGTGTGTACAATATGAGGTGCTGTGTGTACAATATGGGGTGCTGTGTGTACAATATGGGGTGCTGTGTGTACAATATGGGGTGCTGTGTACAATATGGAGTGCTGTGTGTACAATATGGGGTGCTGTGTGTACAATATGGGGTGCTGTGTGTACAATATGGGGTGCTGTGTGTACAATATGGGGTGCTGTGTGTACAATATGGGGGGCTGTGTGTATAATATGAGGTGCTGTGTGTACAATATGGGGTGCTGTGTGTACAATATGGGGGGCTGTGTGTACAATATGGGGTGCTGTGTGTACAATATGGGGTGCTGTGTGTACAATATGAGGTGCTGTGTGTACAATATGGGGTGCTGTGTGTATAATATGGGGTGCTGTGTATACAATATGGGGGGCTGTGTGTACAATATGGGGTGCTGTGTGTACAATATGGGGTGCTGTGTGTACAATATGGGGGGCTGTGTGTACAATATGGGGTGCTGTGTGTACAATATGGGGTGCTGTGTGTACAATATGGGGTGCTGTGTGTACAATATGGGGTGCTGTGTGTACAATATAGGGTGCTGTGTGTACATTAATGATTAAAAAAGTGAACTTAAATGATTTTAGCAAATGGCTGCAATATAACAAAGAGTGAAAAATGTAAGGGGGTCTGAATACTTTCCGTCCCCACTGTATATCAAGTCAAAATGTATTTAAAAATGTTGCTTTGTCTTGTAAAACGCTCACAAACCAAGTTACTCTCAAACCGAGGTTTTACTGTACCGCGATCCCCAAATAGAGGTTTTAAATACCTGGAAAGTGTTACATTATTGCACTTAACTTGAAAAGCTTATGACATTGCCGACACTCAAAGCCGCCTGTGATGCCAACATTCGCGCACTTCTTCTTTTTTTTTTTTTCTTTTCGTGAAGGCGATATCTTATAACCAACTCTAAACTTGGACAAGCAGAGAGGCTTCGCAGCAAATACGGAAGAGTCTCTCCGCTACCAGAGAAACATTTATTATGACATTCCTGCAGGAAAATCCATTTGTCACGGCGTGCGAGGTGCTAACCCCATTGTGTTAGAAAATAATTTGATTCTCAGCACTTGATATGGAATCATCTAGTGAAGAGGAGCCGCTGTTTTTTAGCCGTCGCGCGAAACTTCGGCGCAGGAAACAAAAACAACGGCTCCGGCCGCCCGCCTACCTCGTTAGTCGGAAATATGGAAATCTCATTTTTTTTTAAAAAGAATGCGCCTGTGTGTAAAAGGTGTTGGATTGACTCGCAAAAAAAAAAAAAAAAAAAACTCGTGGAAATCCACCTGAAGAGACGAGGGGCGCGGATGAAGCGCACTCTCCGAAGGGAGCGGGAGGGGGAAATTTTTGCTATCTTTTGCGAGATAATGAATGTGAATCCTGTGTTGAGCACAGGGCATGCTGAGCCGCCATGGGGGGTTCTGTTAGTCTCTAATAGTTCCAATAAAGAGAACTTCAGTCCCTGTCGGCGGATCGCTGGGCTTTAGAGAACAATCGTCCAGTGTGATCCAAGATTTAATTAATTGGATGGCTTTTCAGAAATTATACACAAAAAGAAGATTCTAGAAGGGAATAAAAGTTTATGAGACTGCATTTTAACAATGACATAGTGACAAAAATGATCAGATGTGTGCAGTGGCACACAAGGGTGACCGCGAGGGGGGGAGGGGTATTTTCATTCAAACGCAAAAATTAGTGAACAAATGGAAAGCTATAATACTTTTGGAAAAGTGAGGACGACATTAAGCTGAACTTCAAGCAAACAGCTAAATATGCAGATGACATACCGTGGTTGCCATATGTCCCGGATCTTGTGGGACAGTCCCAGATCTAGGACACTGTACCGCAGTGTCCATGTCCCACGGGTTGTCTTGCTGGACCCAGGACATTTAGCACACTTGTTCTGTGGTACTGTCCCAGGACGTTCAGCATTGTGGTACTGTCCCAGGACGTTCAGCATTGTAGTACTGTCCCAAGACGTTCAGCATTGTGGTACTGTCCCAGGACACTCAGCATTGTGGTACTGTCCCAGAACACTCAGCACCGTGGTACTGTCCCAGGACACTCAGCATTGTGGTACTGTCCCAGGATGTTCAGCATTGTGGTACTGTCCCAGGACACTCAGCATTGTGGTACTGTCCCAGAACACTCAGCACCGTGGTACTGTCCCAGGACACTCAGCATTGTGGTACTGTCCCAGGATGTTCAGCATTGTGGTACTGTCCCAGGATGCTCAGCACTGTGGTACTGTCCCAAGACACTTAGCACTGTGGTTCTGTCCCAGGACGTTCAGCACTGTGGTACTGTCCCAAGACACTCAGCACTGTGGTACTGTCCCAGGACGTTCAGCATTGTGGTACTGTCCCAGGACATTCAGCACTGTGGTACTGTCCCAGAACGCTCAGCATTGTGGTACTGTCCCAGGACGTTCAGCACTGTGGTACTGTCCCAGGACGTTCAGCATTGTGGTACTGTCCCAGAACGCTCAGCATTGTGGTACTGTCCCAAGACACTCAGCACTGTGGTACTGTCCCAGGACGTTCAGCATTGTGGTACTGTCCCAGGACATTCAGCACTGTGGTACTGTCCCAGAACGCTCAGCATTGTGGTACTGTCCCAGGACGTTCAGCACTGTGGTACTGTCCCAGAACGCTCAGCATTGTGGTACTGTCCTAGGACACTCAGCACTGTGGTACTGTCCCAGAACGCTCAGCATTGTGGTACTGTCCCAGGACGTTCAGCACTGTGGTACTGTCCCAGGACGTTCAGCACTGTGGTACTGTCCCAGAACGCTCAGCATTGTGGTACTGTCCCAGGACGTTCAGCATTGTAGTACTGTCCCAGGACGTTCAGTACTGTGGTACTGTCCCAGGACGTTCAGCACTGTGGTACTGTCCCAGAACGCTCAGCATTGTGGTACTGTCCCAGGACGTTCAGCATTGTAGTACTGTCCCAGGACGTTCAGCACTGTGATACTGTCCCAGGACGTTCAGCACTGTGGTACTGTCCCAGGACGTTCAGCACTGTGGTACTGTCCCAGAACGTCAGCATTGTAGTACTGTCCCAGGACGTTCAGCATTGTGGTACTGTCCCAGAACGCTCAGCATTGTGGTACTGTCCCAGGACGTTCAGCATTGTGGTACTGTCCCAGAACGCTCAGCATTGTGGTACTGTCCCAGGACGTTCAGCATTGTGGTACTGTCCCAGGACGTTCAGCATTGTGGTACTGTCCCAGAACGCTCAGCATTGTGGTACTGTCCCAGGACGTTCAGCATTGTGGTACTGTCCCAGGATGTTCAGCATTGTGGTACTGTCCCAGGACGTTCAGCATTGTGGTACTGTCCCAGGACGTTCAGCATTGTGGTACTGTCCCAGAACGCTCAGCATTGTGGTACTGTCCCAGGACGTTCAGCATTGTGGTACTGTCCCAGAACGCTCAGCATTGTGGTACTGTCCCAGGACGTTCAGCATTGTGGTACTGTCCCAGAACGCTCAGCATTGTGGTACTGTCCCAGGACGTTCAGCATTGTGGCACTGTCCCAGGACGTTCAGCACTGTGGTACTGTCCCAGGATGTTCAGCATTGTGGTACTGTCCCAGGACGTTCAGCATTGTGGTACTGTCCCAGGACGTTCAGCATTGTGGTACTGTCCCAGGACGTTCAGCATTGTGGTACTGTCCCAGGACGTTCAACATTGTGGTACTGTCCCAGAACACTCAGCATTGTGGTACTGTCCCAGGACACTCAGCACTGTGGTACTGTCCCAGGACGTTCAGCATTGTGGTACTGTCCCAGGACGTTCAGCACTGTGGTACTGTCCCAGGATGTTCAGCATTGTGGTACTGTCCCAGGACGTTCAGCACTGTGGTACTGTCCCAGGATGTTCAGCATTGTGGTACTGTCCCAGGACGTTCAGCATTGTGGTACTGTCCCAGGACATTCAGCACTGTGGTACCTCCCAGCCAATCAGAAAGTGGGTCTGAAACCCTTCACCCGATTGGCTGAAAGGACAGGCGATCCTATTGGTCGCCTAGGAGGAGGGGAGAAGACGCAAGGCGGAAGCGAGGAGGAGGGAAGAGGAAAAGACACAGAAGCCACTACCCGATGCCCCGTTCCCTGCTGATCCTTGATGTCCACTGCTGCCCGATGCCCGCCATTCCTTGATGTCCACCGCTGCCCGATGCCCGCAGCTCCTTGATGTCCACTGCTGCCCGATGCCCGCCGCTCCTTGATGTCCACTGCTGCCCAATGCCCGCCGCTCCTTGATGTCCACCGCTGCCCGATGCCCGCTGCTCCTTGATGTGGGGAGGGGAAGTGGTTGTTTGCAGGGCTGGTGCAAGGATTTTTGACACCCTAGGCAAAACCTCATCTTTCTGCCCCCCCTTGGCTCCACCCCTGATCCCACCCCCTTTGCCCTGCCCATGTATACTCCGCCTTTTTAATAAAGCGCTCATCAAATGCAGCCCACCAGCACCCATCAAATGCAGCCTCACCAGCGCCCATCAAATTCAGCCTCACCAGCGCCCATCAAATGCAGCCTCACCAGCGCCCATCAAATGCAGCCTCACCAGCTCCCATCAAATGCAACCTCACCAGCGCCCATCAAATGCAGCCTCGCCAGTGCTCATCAAATGCAGCCTCACCAGCACCCATCAAATGCAGCCTCACCAGCACCCATCAAATGCAGCCTCACCAGCGCCCATCAAATGCAGCCTCACCAGCGCTCATCAAATGCAGCCTCACCAGCGCCCATCAAATGCAGCCTCGCCAGTGCTCATCAAATGCAGCCTCACCGGTGCTCATCAAATGCAGCCTCGCCAGCGGCCATCATATGCAGCCTCACCAGCGCCCATCAAATGCAGCCTCACCAGCGCCCATCAAATGCAGCCTTACCAATGCTCATCAAATGCAGCCTTACTGGTGCTCATCAAATGCAGCCTCGCCAGCGCCCATTAAATGCAGCCTCACCAGCGCCCATCAAATGCAGCCTCACCAGGGCCCATCAATGCAGCCTACCAGCGCCCATCAATGAATGTTTGCTTGCATCCATTCATTAAGGAGTTGGGACACAGACACAGTCCTCCGCTGTGCGTTTGACACTATGTGTGAACGGGCGGTGGCTGCCTGCTGGTGTTGAGACTTAGTTGCTTGCTGCAGAGAGAAGAGAATAATAACACCAGTGGCCGGGCGTCCTAGGCAGCAGGGCACCCTTGGCGGCTGCCTAGTTTGCCTAGTGGTAGCACCGGCCCTGGTTGTTTGCAGCCCCCCCAAACAAAAAAACACGAGCAGTGGCACATCACACCACAGTGCACCTATAATATATATATACTCTTACCAGAGGGCAGATAAATATGAGCGTATGGGCACAGATGCCAAAGATGTCTCCAGGCTCCAGCATGTACTGCTCTCCCACACTGCAGGCATCGCAACTGTTCTCCCTCTCCAGTGACAGGTCTCTGCTCAGAATCCAGCAAAGCACCAATCGATCGTCCAATAACAGAAATGCTCCCAAAAATAGATATAATGAAGTGCATACTGAAGCTCATTTGGATAAATGGTGAATTTATTGCTAAAAAAGCTCACAGGACAAAAAAAACGAGCATTAAAAAGATAGTGTGGCTGCGGCTCGTAGCGCACTCGTGTTCTCAAGGCATCACCTGATGCGTTTCAACCAATTAACCGTCATCAGAGGCTATAGAAGGATATGCTTTGTTCATTTTTTCATTTCGGACCTCTTTAACCACTTGCCGACCGGCCGCCATACTTACAGTATATTTTCCTTGCATGTGATTGGGTATTCTTTTGGAAAGTGACATTTTCCCGCATTTACTAAGCTCTGGGGGAAATCTCCCTTTTGAAAAAGTGCAACTTCTCTTGCAAAAGTAAACAGCCTATTTGCCTTTTAGTAAATCAATTCCTATATGTCCAGTCAATGGACGACGGCGCTCGGGCTTTGCCTGACACATCGCTCTTTGCCTTGTTAAAGATCCCGGTTGGGAAGTTGGGTTGATCAGCCAGTGTGATAATTCGGAGAAATGAACCAAGTAATTATGCATTCATGCAAAATAAGCCGACATATGCTTCTGGAATTCTTATTTGTGTTATTCTGGGTGCTTTACAAAACTGCTGAAGGTGTTTGAAAGCAAACATTGACAGCGCACTTCAATCTCTCTCATTCTATTTAAATGTGGTTTGGGTAAAGCAACTCAAATTGTGGAGGAGGAAATTAAACTACAATTAACCGCTTGCCGACCGGCCGCCGTCATTATACTGCGGCAGGACGGCTCGTTCCCGCAAATCTCCGTAGCTTCACGTCGGTCCCTTTTAACACCTATAGCAGGCGCGTGAGCGCGTGCGCCTGCTGCAGGGCGGGGGAGCTGATGCGTGTGGCTGGCGGCTGCGATGTCCGCCGGCCACCCGCGATCGATCTACAGAGAACCAGAACGGGGATCTGTCAATGTAAACAAATAGATCCCCGTTCTGACAGGGGAGTGATCAGGAACAGCAATCTCTCTCTGTACTCCCAGTCAGTCCCCTCCCCCCCGCGGTTAGAAACACCTCCTAGGGAACACATTTAACCCCTTGATCGCCCCCTAGTGTTAACCCCCTTCCCTGCCAGTGTCATTTATACAGTAATCAGTGGGCTATTTATAGCACCGATCGCTGTATAAATGTCAATGGTCCCAAAAAAGTGTCAAAAGTGTCCGATCTGTCCACCGCATAAAAATAAGTCCCAATAAAAATCGCGGATCACCGCCATTACTAGTAAAAAAATAATAATAATAAAAATGCAGTAAATCTATCCCCTATTTTGTAGACGCCATAATGCCGTAAATTTCATATACTGATTTAACCACTTCAGCCCCAGAAGTTTTAACACCTCCCCCTTCATGACCAGGCCATTTTTTTGTGATACGGCGCTGCGTTACTGACAATTGCGCGGTTGTGCGATGCTGTACCCAAATAAAATAAAAATCTGTGATACCAGTTGAATATGAGTAAGTTTTTGAAATGATAGAAAGTTGTAAATATACTATAATCCGGTAATGTATTGTTAGCATTGATCTGTTATTGATTGTCAGAAACCATGAAATCAGGCCGAGACAGAAGTACAGATAAATCACACTTGTTTAATAATAAAAGTAAAAACAACAAACGTATTCAAAACATAGCCAAAGTTCAGTAACCGGAATAGATAGTCAGCCAAGCCAGAAGTTAGGGATCAATGTAGTGGAACAGCAAGCAGGATCTGGAGGCAGAAGGGATTTCAGCAAAGCAAGTCTTGAACAGGATCGCAGGAGATAGTTTCTGTGATGTTGACCAAGGCGAAGGCAGAGATCCTCTAGACTGGGTGGCTTAAGTAGGCAGGACTGACGAGCAGGATATCATCAACAGCTGAGTAACTGTGGAGAGAGATGAGAGCTGGCAATTAGCCGACAGCTAAGCGGCCAGCTCAGAGAAGGAAGGGCTGAGCCCAGCCCTGACATTGATTTCTTACATTTATGTTATAGACATGTGTGAAAACGCACCCCTGAGGAAGGAGAGGTTTATGCTCTGAAACGCGTCGGGTGAAGGAGGATCACATTCAATCATTCTTTGATGGTGTAATTTTAGACAGAGTTTTGCATACTCTATGTTTAATGTTAATCCGAGTCCAATAAATACAATATTTTAATATGATTTTTGTTATGGATTTTAGTGCCTAAAAATTCCACCCAAGGGGAATGTATTTTTCTCCAGATTAACGGGATGTGGCGCAATATGAGCAAAAAAATCACTGATATACAATTTTTCAAATACAATTGTTTTTTTTTCCCACAAATAGAGCTTTCTTTTGGTGGTATTTGATCACCTCTGCGGTTTTTATTTTTTACGCTAGAAACTAAAAAAAGAGCGACCATTTTGAAAAAATACAAAAAACAATATATTTTAATTTCTGCTATAAAACATATCCAATAAAAAAAAAATGTAGAAAAAATTGAATTCTTCTTCAGTTTAGGCCAATATGTATTCTGTCACATGTTTTTGGTAAAAAAAAATTCCAATAAGCGTTTATTGATTGGTTTGCGCAAAAGTTATAGCGTCTACAAACTATGGGATATTTTTATGGATTTTTTATATATATTATTTTTTATCTAATAATGGCGGCAATCAGTGACTTATAGTGGGACTTTGACGTTGCGGCGGACAAATCGGACACTTAACTGACACTTTTGACACTTTTTTATGGGCGACCACCAATACAGTGATCAGTGCTAAATAATATGCACTGTAACTGTACTGACACTGGCAGGGAAGGGGTTGTAAACCCTTGAGGTTTTTCACCTTAATGCATTCTATGCATTCACCTCCTGTGATGAAGCAGCCCCCCCAGAGCCCCCCTTTTACCTACCTGAACCTGGTATTTCCAGCTCAAGCTGGTGTCTTGGGTCCTGATTGGATAGATTGATAGCAGCGCAGCCATTGGCTCCCGCTGCTGTCAATAAAATCCAATGACGTGGAAGCTGGGGGGGGGGGCGGGTTCTGCTGTCTGTGTCAATGGACACAGCAGAAGGACACGGGAGCGTGCCCGCATGAGTGCCCCGAGGGAGAGCGCCTGTCAAACGGGGCACTCAAGAAAAGAAGGAGCCAGGAGCGCCGCTGAGGGACCCCAGAAGAGGAGGATCGGGGGCCACTTTGTACAAAACCAACTGCACAGGGGAGGTAAATATGACTTGTTTGTTTAAAAAAAAAAAAACTTTACATATCCTTTTACATCGGGGCAATCAAAGGTTTAAATGTGTCCCTAGGGAGTGCTTGCTAACTTGGGGGGGTTGTGGTGCTTGTACTGTAAGAAGACAGAGATCCGTCTTCCTACTTAGCATAAACAAGATCTCTGTCTTCTCCAGTCACAGAACAGCGATTTGCCTTGTTTACCGCCGTTCTGTCTGACTCAAATGATTGGTGGGTCCTGATGGACATTGGGTCCGCCGGACCCGCCTATTGGCTCCCGCTGTGTCCAACCACAGTGGGAGCTGGTTGTGGGCGGCATGTGCGTGCTCCCCAGACCCTGAAATCTAAATCACGTACAGGTATGTGATTTCGCATTGAGGGGCGGCCCTGCCACATTACATATATATGAGGTGGTCTGGAAGCTGCTCTATCTGCCTTCGGGTACAATCAGTAGGTCCTGGCGGACATCGTACCCATTGGACCTGCTTTTTGGCTCCCACTGTGTCCAACCACAGCAGGAGCTGGTCGCGTGTGCAGACCCAGAAATCAAAATCACATACAGGTACATGATTTTGCACCGAAGGGCCGCCCTGCCGCAGTACTTATACATGGGCCGGTCTGGAAGCCGTTCTGTCTGTCTGTCTCTGGAACAATCGGTGGGTCCCGTGGGACCCGATTATTGGCTTCCGCTGTGTCCAACCACAGCAGGAGCTGGTCGCGGGTGGCGCGCATGTGCACCCCAGACCCGCAGATCAAAATAGCGTACAGGTACGTGATTCCACACTGAGGGGCGGACCTGCCGCATTACATATAGATGGGGCGGTCTGGAAGGCATTCTTTCTGCCTTGGGAACGATCGGTGGGTCCCAGCGGATATCGGGTCCGTCTGACTCGATTATTGCCTCCCGCTGTGTCCAACCACAGCAGGAGCGGGTCACACATGCACGTGCACTCCAGACCCGGAAAACTAAATCACGTGCAGGTAATCATGTACAGGTACGTGATTTTGCACCGAAGGGCCGCCCTGCCGCAGTACTTATACATGGGGCAGTCTGGAAGCCGTTCTGTCTGTCTCGGGAACGATCGGTGGGTCCCGTCGGACCCGATTATTGGCGCCCGCTGTGTCCAACCACAGCAGGAGCTGGTCGCGGGTGTCGCGCGTGTGCACCCCAGACCCGTAGATCAATATAGCGTACAGGTACGTGATTTTGCGCTGAGGGGCGGCCCTGCCGCAGTACATATACATTGGGGCGGTCTGGAAGCGGTTAAACGAAAAGTGTCAGAAAAGAAGCCTGGTCGGCAAGTGGTTAAGTAAACTGCAGATTATTGTCTTTGTTTTGCATATCTACTATCTTGCAAAAATCTGGAAACTTTTACAAACACTCAAGTAAGTTGAATAGGCCTTTTTTATTTTGTATTTTTTTTTTTGTTCTCTTATTTTGCAGAAAGATTGCGGATTTTGCAATATTGTATTATATTTGTAGCACATTTGTGTGTTTTAGTGCTGGTTGTAAATGAATACAATATCGTTGCAAGCTATCTAATTTTTTTTTTTTTTACAATTTTTTTCTGTGCTCGTGTGGGAGGGTGATTACATGACGTCCGTTTCATAAACTGTCAAATGTGCGCACAAGCAATTAGGCGCAAGCTGCGCTGGACTGGAGAGAAGGCAGTGAAGTGTGAGCTCACACGGTTTCCTAACCACATAAGCAGGCGCTGGATGGGCAGGTCACTCCATTAGGTCTAATAATGCATGTTCCAGAAACTGTCAGGTGTGCGCATGGTCAATTAGAGACAAGCAGTGCAATGCCATGGAGAGGGAAGGACGGACGGAGAAGTGCAACGTAATGAGGATGTCAGACCGCAGAAGGAAACTGTGCGCTGGTGTCTCCGCTGGTAATTAAAAATGTGCAGACAGAACCTACCGCTATTATAAGATAACAGCACAGGATGGAGGGGCGGGTGGTAAACGCTCCAAAATAAACATTTTTTTTAGGTGAAAATTATATTTTGATTTGAACTGAACCCTTAATGACAACAGCAGGCAAAACACAAATCACGTTGATACATATGTGACATAAAGAAACAAAATTATATCCAGCAATCAGCCATACCCCCCCCCATCCACCCGTTTCCATGACTTAAATTGCCATCTCTAGGGAGGAGCCGAGTCATTTCGCAGAAATTGATTTTTTGAAAGAAAATTGTCACCTTGAGAAGATTTGTCAAAATTAACTTCCAGTTTGGCCACATGGGGTGTTTACATCAAACGTGCTGGGTAAAATAGAAGATGATGTGGCAAAGCCGTATAATGTTACACCAGCACTGACATTGTGATCACATGGCTTTTTTGATAAACACATTTTTATGATTAGGATTGGGGTCGGTGGTGATGGAATTTACCCGTTAATGTCAGAACTAGCTCCCTCATTCAAGTTTAGGGGAATGCAAAAGCAGCTTGAAAGCAATCCAAATGCAGGTCAGAAGGAGGTCACCATCATAAGGGTTAAGCATTAAGGTTAGAGTTAGAGGGTTACGATTAGGTTTGGAGTTGAGGTTGATATTGGGTTTAGAGTTAGGGTAAGCATTAGCTTTAGAGATGGGGTTGGCATTAAGTTTATCGTTAGGGTAAGCATTAGGTTTAGAGTTAGGGTTGGCATTAGGTTTAGAGTTAGATTTTGGGTTGGCATTAAGGTTGGAGTTAGAGTTAGGATTGGCATTAAGGTTGGAGTTAGAGTTAGGATTGGCATTAAGGTTGGAGTTAGAGTTAGGGTTGGCATTAGGTTTAGAGTTAGATTTAGGGTTGGCATTAGGTTTAGAGTTAGAGTTAGAATTGGTATTAGGTTTAGAGTTAAGCCCCATATCAGATTTTCTGCTGATTTTTGTCCTCAGATTTACCAAAACTATGTAGTGCAAGGGCCTGCCTGATTACATACAAATTGAAACTCCTAAGGTTTGACCTCATATTATATGGTTTTGGTAAATCTGAAGGAAAAAATCAGCAGAAAATCTGAAGTGTGTATGGGGCTTTAGAGTAAGCTTTATGTTTAGATTTAGGGTTGGTATTAGGTTTAGAGTTGGGGTTAGCATTACGTTTAGAGTTAGATTTAGGGTTGACATTAGGTTTAGAGTTAGGGTTGGTATTGGGTTTAGAATTAGGGTTGGTATTGGGTTTAGAGTTAGGGTTGGTATTGGGTTTAGAATTAGGGTTGGTATTGGGTTTAGAGTTAGGGTTGGTATTGGGTTTAGAATTAGGGTTGGTATTGGGTTTAGAGTTAGGGTTGGTATTGGGTTTAGAGTTAGGGTTAGGGTAAGCATTAGCTTTAGAGTTAGGGTTGGCATTAAGTTTAGCATTAGGGTAAGCATTAGGTTTAGAGTTAGGGTTGGTATTGGGTTTAGAGTTATATTTAGGGTTGGTATTAGGTTTAGGGTTAGCGTTAGCGTTAGGGTAAGCATTAGCTTTGGAGTTAGGGTTGGCATTGAGTTTAGCATTAAGGTAAGCATTAAGTTTAGAGTTAGGGTTGGCATTAGGTTTATAGTTAGATTTAGGGTTGGCATTAAGTTTAGCGTTAGATTTAGGGTTGGCATTAAGCTTAGAGTTAGACTTAGGGTTGGAATTAGGTTTAGAGTTAGATTTAGGGTTGGCATTAGGTTTAGAGTTAGATTTAGGTTTGGCATTAAGTTTAGAGTTAGATTTAGGGTTGGCATTAAGTTTAGAGTTAAACTTAGGGTTGGTGTTAGGTTTAGAGTTAGATTTAGGGTTGGTATTAGGTTTATTAGGTTATGCCCTTTACACACGGTTGGACTTTCTGATCTAATATGTGAGATCAGAGCTTATTTTTGGAAATTCCGACCGTGTGTGGGCTCCATTGGACTTTTTCTATCGGAATTTCCGACACACAAAGTGTGAGAGCCGGCTATAAAATTTTCCGACAACAAAATCCGATCCTATAAATTTGGATCGTGTGTAGACAAATCCGACGGACAAAGTGCCATGCATGCTCAGAAAAAATTAAGAGACGAAAGCTATTGGCTATTGCCCCGTTTATAGTCCCGACGTACGTGCTTTACGTCACCGCGTTCGGAACGATCGGATTTTCCAACAACTTTTTGCGACCGTGTGTATGCAAGACAAGTTTGAGCCAACATCCGTCGGAAAAAAACTATGGATTTTGTTGTCGGAATGTCCGATCAATGTCCGATCATGTGCACAGGGCATTAGAGTTATGCAGCGTACACACGGTCGGACTTTTCGTCTACAAAAGTCCGACAGCCTGTCCGACAGACTTTCGACGGACTTTTGTCGTACTTTTGGCTGACTTGCGGCAGACTTTCTTACGAACGAACTTGCCTACATACGATCACACAAAAGTCCGACGGATTCGTACGTGATGACGTACACCGGACTAAAATAAGGAAGTTGATAGCCAGTAGCCAATAGCTGCCCTAGTGTGGGTTTTTGTCCGTCGGACTAGCACACAGACGAGCGGATTTCTGGGTCCGGCGTAGTTACGACGTAAAGATTTGAAGCATGTTTCAAATCTAAAGTCCGTCAGATTTGAGGCTGAAAAAGTCTGCTGAAAGTCTGCTGAAAGTCCGGGGAAGCCCACACACGATCGGATTGTCAGCCAGCTTTAGTCCGTCGGCGTCCGTCGGACTTTTGTAGATGAAAAGTCCGACCGTGTGTACGCGGCATTAGAGTAAGCATTACGTTTAGAGTTAGAGTTAGGGTTAGCATTAGGTTTAGAGTTAGGGTTGGTATTAGGTTTAGAGTTAGAGTAAGCATTACGTTTAGCGTTAGGGTTAGCATTAGAGTTAGGGTTGGTATTAGGTTTAGAGTTAGAGTAAGCATTACGTTTAGAGTTAGGGTTAGCATTAGAGTTAGGGTTGGTATTACGTTTAAACTTAGAGTTAGGGTTAGCATTAGAGTTAGGGTTGATATTACGTTTAAACTTAGAGTTAGGGTTAGCATTAGAGTTAAACTTAACGTTAGCATTGGGGATAGATTAGGTTGAGAGTTAGTGTTTGCGTTAGGGTTATAATTTGTGTTAGCATTATGGTTAAAATTAAGGTTAGCATTGGGGATATAATTAGGGTTAGATTGGGATTAGAGTTCGGATTAACATTAGGGTTAAAGATAGGATTCGCATTAGGGTTAGAGTTGGAGTTAGCATTAGGAATGGTACCGATGTTCGACGCAAACATCGGTGTTTGTTCGTAGAAGTTCGCCCGAGGTGCCTGGTATGGACTGGGAGGGCGGGGGCACGCCATTTTTTTTCATATATTT
Source organism: Aquarana catesbeiana (assembly GCF_042186555.1). NCBI lineage: Eukaryota > Metazoa > Chordata > Amphibia > Anura > Ranidae > Aquarana > Aquarana catesbeiana. The sequence continues at coordinate 9,028,384 of NC_133332.1, forward strand.
TTTTTATCTATATTGTTCGGAGTCGGCAATACATTACAGCCACAAGCAAGTTTATATGACATTTTTCCTTTAGAAAGGCATGTTCGCACAGATGCGCCACTTTACAGACAGGCTAAGGGGATCCCCAGACACAATATTTAAAGGAATATTTAATTTGTATTGTTTTACTTTAAGCATCATTAAAATGTTTTAAAAAACATTTTTTTTTTTGCATTGATACCATGGGGCAGTACCCGGGTCCCCATACACTTTTTATGACAAACACTTGCATATAAGCCTTTAAAATGAGAACTTTTGAATCTTCATGTTCCCATAGACTTTATTAGGGTTCGCATGTTCGCTAGAACTTTTTTCCCTGTTCGAGGTGTTCTGGTGCGAACTGAACCAGGGGGTGTTCGGCCCATCCCTAGTTAGCATTAGGGTTAGAGCTGGGGTTGGCACTAGGGCTAGAATTAGCATAAGGTTAGATTGGGGTTAGAGTTCAGGCTGCAGTTAGGGTTAATGTAAGGGTTAGAGTTAAGGTTAACATTAGGGTTAGAGTTAGGATTATTTAAAGGAATAAAGTTAGGATTAGCATTAGGGTTAACATTAGGGTTAGATTGGGGTTAGAATTAGGGTAAGGGTTAGCACTAGGTTTAGAGTTAGGATTAGCATCAGGGTTAAACATTAGACACGTGTGGCTCGTTTCGTTCCAAATTGAAATTTGGACACATTTTCCGTTATTAAGAAATTCAGATGTATCCAAATTTCTGAATTACAATAGTAACAAATTAGGCCTTAAAGTTAGGGTTAGCATTATGGTTAAATTAGGGTTACAGTTACGGTTTGCAATAAGTTTAGAGCTAGGAATAGGGTTAGAATTGGTGGTGGAGTTAGCGTTGGGGTTAGCAATATGGTTAGAGTTATCTTGGGAATTAATGTTAACGTTAGCAGGAATGTTATCTCTTTGGGTGAGATTAGGGTTTGAGTTAGGCTTAGCATTAGAGGTTAGATTAGGGTTGGAATTAGCATTCGCATTAGGGTTAGATTCAGGTTTGCATTAGGTTTGGAACTGGGCTTAGCATTAGGACCTAAAGTATAATGGTTCAATTTAGGGTTAGAATTAGGTTTAGCACTAAGACTGGAGCTAGGATTAAGGTTAGAGTTAAAGTTAGTGTTTGGGGTTAGCGTTAGGGTTAGGGTTATCTTATGAATTATTGTTAACTTTAGCATGAATGCTATCTCTAAGATTACAGTTAGTCTTAAAAAACAAAGAAGGGGAAGGCACAAACCCCCTAGTGCATTATCCGAGTGAAAACAGGATTTTATTGGTATAAAAAGCAATCAATAACATGCGTACTCACAAAGGTGCATAAGTATACAGCAAGTACATGGAAGGACAACATGAGGTAGAACATTCGAGTGTTTCTGCGGCCTTACATATGCGCGCTAACGTGTTTCGGGGGCGCACCCCCTTCTTCAGAGCTGTGCTTACAGTTAGTGTTAGCATGAGGGTTAGATTTAGGATTAGCACTAGGGTTAGAGCTAGGATCTAAAGCCCAGTGCACCAAACCAAATCACCCTAAACTGACCTCCATTACATCTTCCTTCTTGGTTTCTAATAAAATTTGCCAAAATTGTGAAATTTCTATAAAGTGTTCCAAATGTCATCAGAATTGGCAGTTTGGCCTTCACCATTTTGGAGGATCTCCTTGATGGACATCAACCCGAGACCTCCAGAATAACTTATTGCTTAATATGCCCTCCCACAATCCACCTTCTTCACACTATATCATATCTATCATTTTCTTAACCACTTGCCGACCGCCGCACGACTATATACGTCGGCAGAATGGCACGGGCAGGCAAAAGGACTTACAGGTACGTCCTTGCCTGCCCGCGGGTGGGGGGTCCAATCGGACCCCCCCCCCCGGTGCCTGCGGCGGTCGGCAAATCTCCCCCGGCGATCGGTGGTGAGGCGGAGGCCATCCATTCGTGGCCCCCCCCTCGCGATCGCTCTCAGCCAATGGGATCATTTCCCTGCCTCTGTATTGTACACAGAGGCAGAGGAAATGATGTCATCTCTCCTCGGCTCGGTATTTTCCGTTCCGGGCCGAGGAGAGAAGACTGCAATGTAAGTGCACAACACACTACACACACAGTAGAACATGCCAGGCACACAAATCACCCCGATCCCCCCCCCGATCCCCCCCGATCCCCCCCAATCACCCCCCCCTCCCTGTCACAAACTGACACCAAGCAGTTTTTTTTTTTTTTTTTTTCTGATTACTGTATTGGTGTCAGTTTGTGACAGTTACAGTGTTAGGACAGTGAGTGTTAGGCCCCCTTTAGGTCTAGGATACCCCCCTAACCCCCCCTAATAAAGTTTTAACCTCTTGATCACCCCCCGTCACCAGTGTCGCTAAGCGATCATTTTTCTGATCGCTGTATTAGTGTCGCTGGTGACGCTAGTTAGGGACGTAAATATTTAGGTTCGCCGTCAGCGTTTTATAGCGACAGGGACCCCCATATACTACCGAATAAATGTTTTAACCCCTTGATTGCCCCCTAGTTAACCCTTTCACCACTGATCACTGTATAACCATTACGGGTGACGCTGGTTAGTTTGTTTATTTTTTATAGTGTCAGGGCACCCGCCGTTTATTACCGAATAAAGGTTTAGCCCCCTGATCGCCCGGCGGTGATATGCGTCTCCCCAGGCAGCGTCAGATTAGCGCCAGTACCGCTAACACCCACGCACGCAGCATACGCCTCCCTTAGTGGTATAGTATCTGTACGGATCAATATCTGATCCGATCAGATCTATACTAGCGTCCCCAGCAGTTTAGGGTTCCCAAAAACACAGTGTTAGCGGGATCAGCCCAGAAACCTGCTAGCACCTGCGTTTTGCCCCTCCGCCCGGCTCGGCCCAGCCCACCCAAGTGCAGTATCGATCGATCACTGACACTTGCAAAACACTAAATGCATAACTGCAGCGTTCACAGAGTCAGGCCTGATCCCTGCGATCGCTAACAGTTTTTTTGGTAGCATTTTGGTGAAATGGCAAGCACCAGCCCCAGGCAGCGTCAGGTTAGTGCCAGTACCGCTAACACCCACGCACGCACAGTACACCTCCCTTAGTGGTATAGTATCTGAACTGATCAATATCTGATCTGATCCGATCAGATCTATACTGGCGTCCCCAGCAGTTTAGGGTTCCCAAAAACGCAGTGTTAGCGGGATCAGCCCAGATACCTGCTAGCACCTGCTTTTTGCCCCTCCGCCCGGCCCAGCCCACCCAAGTGCAGTATCGATTGATCACTGTCACTTACAAAACTCTAAACGCATAACTGCAGCGTTCGCAGAGTCAGGCCTGATCCCTGCGATCGTTAACAGTTTTTTTGGTAGCGTTTTGGTGAACTGGCAAGCACCAGCGGCCTAGTACACCCCGGTCGTAGTCAAACCAGCACTGCAGTAACACTTGGTGACGTGGCGAGTCCCATAAGTGCAGTTCAAGCTGGTGAGGTGGCAAGCACAAGTAGTGTCCCGCTGCCACCAAGAAGACAAACACAGGCCCGTCGTGCCCATAGTGCCCTTCCTGCTGCATTCGCCAATCCTAATTGGGAACCCACCGCTTCTGCAGCGCCCGTACTTCCCCCATTCACATCCCCAACCAAATGCAGTCGGCTGCATGAGAGGCATTTTTATGTCCTCCCGAGTACCCCTACCCAACGAACCCCCCCAAAAAAGATGTTGTGTCTGCAGCAAACGCGGATATAGGCGTGACACCCGCTATTATTGTCCTCCTGTCCTGACAATCCTGGTCTTTGCATTGGTGAATGTTTTGAACGCTACCATTCACTAGTTGAGTATTAGCATAGGGTACAGCATTGCACAGACTAGGCACACTTTCACAGGGTCTCCCAAGATGCCATCGCATTTTGAGAGACCCGAACCTGGAACCGGTTACAGTTATAAAAGTTACAGTTACAAAAAAAGTGTAAAAAAAAAAAAAAAAAACACAAACAAAAATATAAAATAAAAAATAATAGTTGTCGTTTTATTGTTCTCTCTCTATTCTCTCTCTCTCTATTCTCTCTATTGTTCTGCTCTTTTTTACTGTATTCTATTCTGCAATGTTTTATTGTTATTATGTTTTATTGTTTGCTTTTCAGGTCTGCAATTTGTTATACTTTATCGTTTACTGTGCTTTATTGTTAACCATTTTTTTGTCTTCAGGTACAGCATTCACGACTTTGAGTGGTTATACCAGAATGATGCTTGCAGGTTTAGGTATCATCTTGGTATCATTCTTTTCAGCCAGCGGTCGGCTTTCATGTAAAAGCAATCCTAGCGGCTAATTAGCCTCTAGACTGCTTTTACAAGCAGTGGGAGAGAATTCCCCCCCCCACAGTCTTCCGTGTATTTCTCTGGCTCTCCTGTCTCAACAGGGAACCTGAGAATGCAGCCGGTGATTCAGCCAGCTGACCATAGAGCTGATCAGAGACCAGAGTGGCTCCAAACATCTCTATGGCCTAAGAAACCGGAAGCTACAAGCATTTTATGACTTAGATTTCGCCGGATGTAAATAGCGCCATTGGGAAATTGGGGAAGCATTTTATCACACCGATCTTGGTGTGGTCAGATGCTTTGAGGGCAGAGGAGAAATCTAGGGTCTAATAGATCCCAATTTTTTCAAAAAAGAGTACCTGTCACTACCTATTGCTATCATAGGGGATATTTACATTCCCTGAGATAACAATAAAAATGATAAAAAAAAAAAAAAAAATGAAAGGAACAGTTTTAAAATAAGATAAAAAAGCAAAAAAATAATAAAGAAAAAAAAAAAAAAAAAAAAAAAGCACCCCTGTCCCTCCTGCTCTCGCGCTAAGGCGAACGCAAGCGTCGGTCTGTCGTCAAATGTAAACAGCAATTGCACCATGCATGTGAGGTATCACCGCGAAGGTCAGATCGAGGGCAGTAATTTTAGCAGTAGACCTCCTCTGTAAATCTAAAGTGGTAACCTGTAAAGGCTTTTAAAGGCTTTTAAAAATGTATTTATTTTGTTGCCACTGCACGTTTGTGCGCAATTGTAAAGCATGTCATGTTTGGTATCCATGTACTCGGCCTAAGATCATCTTTTTTATTTCATCAAACATTTGGGCAATATAGTGTGTTTTAGTGCATTAAAATGTAAAAAAGTGTGTTTTTTCCCCAAAAAATGCGTTTGAAAAATCGCTGCGCAAATACTGTGTGAAAAAAAAAAAATTAAACACCCACCATTTTAATCTGTAGGGCATTTGCTTTAAAAAAATATATAATGTGTGGGGGTTCAAAGTAATTTTCTTGCAAAAAAAAATAATTTTTTCATGTAATCAAAAAGTGTCAGAAAGGGCTTTGTCTTCAAGTGGTTAGAAGAGTGGGTGATGTGTGACATAAGCTTCTAAATGTTGTGCATAAAATGCCAGGACAGTTCAAACCCCCCCAAATGACCCCATTTTGGAAAGTAGACACCCCAAGCTATTTGCTGAGAGGCATGTCGAGTCCATGGAATATTTTATATTGTGACACAAGTTGCGGGAAAGAGACAAATTATTTATTTATTTTTTTTTTTTTTGCACAAAGTTGTCACTAAATTATATATTGCTCAAACATGCCATGGGAATATGTGAAATTACACCCCAAAATACATTCTGCTGCTTCTCCTGAGTACGGGGATACCACATGTGTGAGACTTTTTGGGAGCCTAGCCGCGTATGGGACCCCGAAAACCAAGCACCGCCTTCAGGCTTTCTAAGGGTGTAAATTTTTGATTTCACTCTTCACTGCCTATCACAGTCTCGGAGGCCATGGAATGCCCAGGTGGCACAAAACCCCCCCCAAATAACCCCATTTTGGAAAGTAGACACCCAAAGCTATTTGCTGAGCGGTATAGTGAGTATTTTGCAGACCTCACTTTTTGTCACAAAGTTTTGAAAATTAAAAAAAGAAAAAAAAAATTTTTTTTTTTGTCTTTCTTCATTTTCAAAAACAAATGAGAGCTGCAAAATACTCACCATGCCTCTCAGCAAATAGCTTGGGGTGTCTACTTTCCAAAATGGGGTCATTTGGGGGGGGGTTTGTGCCATCTGGGCATTTTATGGCCTTCAAAACTGTGATAGGTAGTGAGGAGTAAAATCAAAAATGTATGCCCTTAGAAATCCTGAAGGCAGTGATTGGTTTTCGGGGCCCCGTATGCGGCTAGGCTCCCAAAAAGTCCCACACATGTGGTATCCCCGTACTCAGGAGAAGCAGCTAAATGTATTTTGGGGTGCAATTCCACATATGCCCATGGCCTGTGTGAGCAATATATCATTTAGTGACAACTTTTTGTAATTTTTTTTTTTTTGTCATTATTCAATCACTTGGGACAAAAAAAATGAATATTCAATGGGCTCAACATGCCTCTCAGCAATTTCCTTGGGGTGTCTACTTTCCAAAATGAGGTCATTTGGGGGGGTTTTGTACTGCCCTGCCATTTTAGCACCTCAAGAAACGACATAGGCAGTCATAAATTAAAGACTGTGTAAATTCCAGAAAATGTACCCTAGTTTGTAGGCGCTATAACTTTTGCGCAAACCAATAAATATACGCTTATTGACATTTTTTTTTACCAAAGACATGTGGCCAAATACATTTTGGCCTAAATGTATGACTAAAATTGAGTTTATTGGATTTTTTTTAGAACAAAAATTAGAAAATATCTTTTTTTTTCAAAATTTTCGGTCTTTTTCCGTGTATAGCGCAAAAAATAAAAACGGCAGAGGTGATCAAATACCATCAAAAGAAAGCTCTATTTGTGGGAAGAAAAGGACGCAAATTTCGTTTGGTTACACCATTGCATGACTGCGCAATTAGCAGTTAAAGCGACACAGTGCCAAATTGTAAAAAGTGCTCTGGTCAGGAAGGGGGTAAATCCTTCCGGGGCTGAAGTGGTTAAAGCATCCCCACCACCCTCTATCACACTCCACCCCAAGTTATGGCAAGTCTTCTCAAACTTTGTTAAACACACCAAAGGAACGTCCCTCATCTACAACACATTACAGGATAAAACTAAGTTTAGTAAAACAAAGCAGATCTCCAGGCTTCCTTCTCTGACTCCCAATGGACCCAAGCTATCAATGTGTGAATCTTTGGGAACTGGCCTTGAAGGTCTCCCTCAGTTGATATCTCACCCCGTGCAAATTGGCCAAAATTTTCCCCACAAGCTCCCTACTATGTTGGCGCGGCTGTGGCTCCCCAGGCAACATCATGCATATCTTATGGTCTTGCAAAAATATCCACAGTTTTTGTCGTAAACTTTTCAAATTATAGCAGAAATTACAGGTATCTTAACCCCTACCGACCCTGCTCTGGCCCTTCTTAATTTAGGAATTGACAAGTTTCTGACTATGTTTACAGTGGCGCCCCCCCCCCCTCTCTCCAGCCACCCCCTCTAGCACCAATAGATAGATTCATGCATTGTATGAATCTATCTATGGCCGCTGCTGCCACCCCCTATTCAGGTGCCCGACAGCTTTTTGGACGCCGGGTTCCTGAATTACAGAGGCGGGGGGGGGTGTTTTTGAAGCACCTGATTAGAGCCATAGGCTCTAATAAGCATCAAAAAAGGTGACCTGCGAGCGCCATGCTGGTCACTCAGCTGTGCTAGAAAATCAAATGAATATTCGCTTTCCTAACACTAAACCGCCTCTCCACCAATCAGGTGCTCGGATCTGTTACCCGTCACCTGATTGGCTGAAACGACAGGTGCCGCTATTGGATGCCTATCAGGCGTCCAATCATAGCAGAGGAGGGGAAGGGAGAACGGGAGAAGGTATCGAGGAGCTGTCCCATCGCCACCGAGACAGGGTAAGTACAGACGGCGGGCGGGGGAACACTGGCAGCATTTGATGGGCACACTGAGTCTGCATTTGATGGGCACACTGAGGCTGCATTTGATGGGCACACTGAGGCTGCATTTGATGGGCATAGTGGCTGCATATTATGTCACAGTGGCTGCATTTGATGGGGCACAGTGGATGCATAAGTTGGGCACAGTGGATGCATAAGATGGGCACAGTGGCTGCATAAGATGGGCACAGTAGCTGTATTTGATGGGGCACAGTGGCAGCATTTGATGGCACAGTGGCAGCAGTTGTTGGCACAGTGGGAACGTTTGATGGCACAGTGGTGGCAATTGATGGGCACAGTGGCTTCATTTGATGGCACAGTGGCGGCAATTGATGGGCACAGTGGCTGCGTTTGATGGCACAGTGGTTGCAATTGATGGTACAGTGAGGCTGCAATTGATGATTTTTTTTCAGAATTTTTCAGTTTGTTTACGCCCCCCCCCCCAAAAAAAAATTTTGAGCACCAGCCCCCCAAAAATTTTGAGCACCAGCCGCTACTGTTATGTACAGTGGACTATTGGCCAACATCCTACTATCCGCTAAATTATCCATCACCAGGCATTGGAAACAAGACCTGTGCCCTAACCCATCCGAAATGATTAACACCACCCACCAACATTTCCTATGGGAGAAATCCCTCCCCCTACAACACAAAACACTCCATTCCTTTGACCTTATCGGTTTTGTTCCTATTGTTTTCTAAACGGCTTTTAACAAGTAACCTTGAAATGAGAATTAAAAAAAGGAAGACGAGTGGCCAGCAACATCAGCAACATGTTGAACAACAGCACAGTAAGTCTCCAGGGTCAGAAACACAAAGCAATGCTAATTTTTTCCTTTTTTCATGACCCTACAGGATCTCCTCCCGACCACCTTTGTTTGGTGCTTAATTCCGCTTACTGTTTACAAAGCCGATTATGCACCTGACACCAGATATTAAAATAAGTGTTTCCATATAAGCAAAAACGCACCATGGAGCGCCCTCGCCCGGGGTCACATTTTCTACTCAGAGAACAAGACAATAAATGGAGACGCAACTGTCATGTTTATTGTCCCCATGAATATGTTGACATCTAGAGCCTTTAAAAAGACGTGATCTCTGTTAGATGCATTGTTTTACAGGGGAGGTTGAATATAACAAGGTTTTTATTGAGTATTTCTATAGATAGAATGTACGGTTTAAAATTACTAAACCATTAATCGGAGTAAACTCCCATAACAACCACACAACTGGTTTGAGAACTTGAGAGCTTCAGCCTTGGTCCTACAACATCTAATGCCAGATCCCAGCTTGCGTCTGGTCTATAGCCTTAAACCGATTCAGCTTCAGCGACGTACCGAAATGTACTGTAGTCTGGCTGAAGGGGTTATACCGGGATGATGCCTACAGCTACAGGTCCTGGTCTCTTTCTTTTTTTTCAACTGGGGATGGGCTTTAACCACCTCAAAACCGGGCACTTTCACCCCCTTCCTGCCCAGGCCAGCTTTCAGTGCTGTCACACTTTGAATGACAATTTTGCTAAACAAACAAAAACAAGACCGAAACATTTTGAAAAAAAAATAAACGTTTTTCTTAGTTTCTATTATAACATTTTGCAAATAAGTCATTTTTTCTCCTTCACTGGCTTGCGCTGATGAGGCATCGCTGATGGGCAGCAACAATGGGCACTGATAGGCTGCACTGGCGGGCAGAGAAGAGGCGGCACTGATAGGCAGCACTGACGGGCACTGAAAGGCGGCACTGATAGGCACAGATAAGGTGGCACTATTGGGCACCGATAGGCATCACTGATGGGAACTGATAGGCGGCACTGATGAGAATTGGTAGGTGGCACTGATGGGCAATGATAGGTGGCACAGATGAGAAGGCACTTGTAGGCATCACTGATGAGAACTGATAGGTGTCAGGGTTGGGCTTCCTTCTCTGAGCTGGCCGCTCAGCTGTTGGCTAATTGCCAGCTCCTATCTCTCCACAGCTACATCCAATCTGGAAAAAATATTACCAACAAGTGGATTGACTGCATCTTCTGAATTCATGGCCTTCGCCTACTGTCAAAAACCATGAAATCAGGCCGAGACAGAAGTACAGTTAAATCACACTTGTTTAATAATAAAAGTAAAAAGAACAAACGTAGTCAAAACATAGCCAAAGTTCAGTAACCGGAACGGATAGTCAGCCAAGCCAGAAGTCAGGGATCAATGTAGTGGAACAGCAAGCAGGATCTGGAGCCAGAAGGAATGTCAGCAAAGCAAGTCTTTAACAGGAACACAGGAGTTGCTGTGATGTTGACCAAGGCGAAGGCAGAGATCCACTGGACTGGACGGCTTAAGTAGGCAGGACTGACGAGCAGGATATCATCAACAGCTGAGTAAATGTGGAAAGATAGGAGCTGGCAATTAGCCGACAGCTGAGTGGCCAGCTCTGAGAAGGAAGGGCTGAGCCCAGCCCTGACTATACAGGCAGTCCCCGAGTTACGAACGGGTTAGGGACTGCCGGTTTGTTCTTAACTTGGATTTGTTCGTAAATCGGAAGCGCTTGCGTAGAACGGCAGAGAGGTCCTTTTCCGATGTTTTCTGATGTTCTGTCAAGTAGCCGTCGAAAAGTGGCCGTGCATACGCATAATGTCACGCCGCCTCCCATTCATAAGTAGGAGTCGTTCGCAAGTCGGAGGTTCATAACTCAGGGACCTCCTGTAGGTGGCACAGATAAGAGGGCACTGATAGGGGGCCCTAATGGGCACTGATAGGCATCACTGACGGGCACTCATAGGCAGCACTAATGGGTGCTTAAAGGTGGCACTGATAGGTGGCACTGATGAGGAGGCACTGTTGGGCATTGCTAGGCGGTGCCCTGATTATCTGTGCAAATGTCCCCTGTCACACTTGCTGGTTACTGACCTTTTTCTCCTTACGATGTGAAAGGAAAGGAATGCTGATAATCAGCATGCTTGTTTACACAAACATTGGACACAGCTGATCACATGGTAGAAGACCGCTGTGATTAGCCCTTTGCCATGATCTGTGATCAGCTGTGTCTAAAGGACGCAGCGATCACAAAGCATGTCAGATGGTGCCCCAGGGGGTGTGCAGAAGGCATGCTTCTAGGAGGATGTCCATGGATGTCCATCTTTCGGCTACAGCGGGGGTCTAAGGTGGTTAATGTAAAAGCGATCTTAAGGGCTAATTAGATGCTGGATCGCTTTCATAGGTGGCGGAAGGGGGCCCCCCCTCCCCTCACCTTCCTAGGCTCTTCTGTCTCACCGAGGAGCTCAGGACTGAAGCTGGTGGTTTCACCAGCTGACCATAGAGATGACCGAGGACCAAAATGTCCCCGATCATCTCTATGGTCTAAGACACTGGAAAGTGACTCATATTTGGTCACTTTCGGGTCTCAGCTAATGTAAGGAGGCCGTTACCGGCCTGTGAAAGCATCAAAACAAACAGATCTTGGTGCTCTCGTGCCCATCGCTGGATCAAGATGGGGATCAGGCAAGTACAAGGGAGGGGGGCTGGGGGGGGGGATGCCCCTAGAAGGGTTTTTAGCTTAATGTATAGAGCTTTGAACCTTTGGAACCACATTAAAACTCCTAAATGTTAAATGTTTTCTGAAAGCCAGGACCCTGGTGAATAAAAAGTTGTCATTTTTTATGTTGCATGACAATAACACCTTGGTCAAATCAAACCCATTTTTTTGGAGGGGGGGGGGGATGAAAATATGCACTTAAGTTAAAGTATAACCAAAGGCAAAACTTTTTTTTTTTAGTTTTGGATAGAGCAGAGAGGGATTAGAACCCCTGTCAGCTTTGAACGGCACCCTGCTGGCCCCTCCCACCAGCTATGATCTGCCATCATTAGAGTAGCAGAGAGACCCGGTAATGATATCACTGAATCTACAAAAAGAAAAAAAAAAAAAGATATTTAATGAAGGTGGAAAGGTTTTTGTTTAGGCATTTCATTATGATGTTGATGAGGAGGGAATGTCGAAACCATGAGACGGCGAAATATAAGCAAAATTAAACTTCAGCTTTGAGCGCTGCCCACAGCCATGGCCGCTCGCGATCTGACAAAGGCCCGGGATCTGCCGCAGAATGTGATTTCACAGCCCATCGCATTCCCTTACTGTCTATTGATAAAACATTCATCACGAGTTCAAATTCTTCCAGTCACACTAAATCAGACTTAATAGCTTCCTCTGCAGTCACACAATAAGCATAAAACAAGAAGCAGCGGCGGTCCGCGGAGCCGGTGTCACTTCAATATGTGACATCCACCTTCATCCTAAATCTCATGCTGGGAGCCCGGGAAGGTGGCCTCGCTTTGTACACCCCTACAGGGGAACATCTTGTGCTCCGATGACGGAGAGCCCAATCCTTGACAGGGAACAAAAAGTTATCAATGGAAGATAGCGGCAGGCCATGGCTCGCTCAGTAGACGGTAAAAGCTGTCCATACCACGGGAGCATTTCATTTTACATTTGTCATTTTAAGAACATTTGTTTTGATTTCCTTAACCACCTTAACCGCTTCCCTTCTTACAATACCGGGAGGGCGTACGTGGATGTTCTCCCATGATCGCGTTGCCTGCGTGCCCCCCCTGCGCTCTCTATGATTGGGGTAAATGGACAATCACAGCTGATCACAGGATGTAAACACAAGCCGGTTATTGGCTGTCAGCGTGAGAAGAGAAGCCGATAACTGGCTTCTGTTAAAGGGACATCAGTCCCAACAGTGCCCACCAGTGCTGCTAATCAGTGCCCTCCATTGCTGCTAATGCCCACCAGTGCTGCCCAGTGCCCACCAGTGATGCTAATCAGTCCCCATCAGTGCCACACATCAGTGCCCATCAGTGCCGCCAATCAGTGTCCATCAGTGCCTCATCATCAGTGTCACCTATCAGTGCCACCTATCAGTTCTGCCTATCAGTGCCACCTCTCAGTGCCATTCAATGATGCCTATCAGTGCCCATCATTGTCACCTATCAGTGTAGCCTCATCAGTGCCCATAAGTGCTGCCTCATCAGTGCCCATAAGTGCCACCTATCTGTGCCCATCAGTGCTGCATATCAGGCTGCACTGATGGACACTAATAAGGCACTGATAGGCAGCACTGATGGGCATTGATAGGTGGCACTGATGGGCAATAATAAGGCACTGATAGTCAGCACTGATGGGCACTGATAGGTTACACTGATGGGCACTAATAGGCTGCACTGACGGGCACTAATAAGGCACTATCAGTACCTTATTAGTGCCCATCAGTGCCACCTATCAGTGCCCATCAGTGCCACCTATCAGTGCCCATCAGTGCTGCCTATCAGTGCCTTATCAGTGCCCATCATTGAATTTGCACAGAGCAGCCCCAACCTTCTTCTTCTGGATCCGCGGCCGGTGCTCCTGGCCCCTCCCTCCTGCCGAGTGCCTCCACAGCAAGCAGCTTGCTATGGGGGCACCGGAGCCAAAACGCTGCTCTGTGTCCATTCAGGGCACGACCCCTCTCTATCCTCATTGGCTCACTGACTTTGATTGACAGCAGCGGAAGCCAATGGTGCCCAGAGCTGTGTCTCGGCCAATCAGGAGGGACAGCCCAGTCTCTTGTGCAGTGCCGGGACAAGGTCATCTAGAGCCCAGGGCGAACACGCCATATTGTGTCCCCGCCCCCCCCCCCCCCCCCAAGATGTATGAGCATTATGTGTCAGCAAAAATCCCCTCCCCCAAAACACTGAATCTGCATGCTTAGCACGAATCCTATCAATCCACATATGCTCCCAGCACAAATCCCCCCCCCCAAAAAAATTCCCCCTTCCTATAAAAAACCTCTACCCCTCAAATTTACCCTCTAAGCACTAACCCCCCCCCCCACACTCCAAATCACACTTCCAGCACAAACTCTCCTCCAGCATAAATGCCCCCCAATCATCCCTACTAGCACAAATCCCTCTCCCCAAAAAAATTTCCCCTCCTAGCACAACCCTCCCAATTTTACCTTTTCTAGCACACATCCCCCATCCTAGCACAAATCCTCTTCCCCATCTCCCCTCTCAACACAAATCCCCCCCAAATTACCACTCCTAGCACCCCCCCCCCAAATTTCCCCTCCTAGAACAATTATTATCTCCTGCCCCCTCCCCCCCCAAATTTCCCCTCCCAACACAAATCCCCTCCACCCAATATCCTTGTGGTGCCCCTGAACCTCACATGATACCACAATACCCAGGGCAGCTGCCCCTCCTGCCCACCCCTTGTCCCAGGCCTGCTCTTGTGCAACATCCCTGGACTGAGATGGGGCTCAGGTAAGTATTGGGGGGGTTGAGGGGGCTGCTGCACACAGAAGGTTTTTTTTATCTTATTGCATAGAATGCACTTTCTGCCTTTACAACCACTTTAATACCACTGTATGTATAAATACGACCTTGTATTGAGGGGGTTATAACGGGATCAGGGTTGCAGCTACAACCCTGATCCCGGTACCATTTATTAGACTAGGCAATTTTTCCGCCTGTAAAAGTGATTAAAGCAGCTATAGAGCTACTCAATCACTTTAACAGGTGACAGAAGGGGGTCCACCCCTTGGGCTCTCCTGTCCCATCCGGGAGCCCAGGACTGATGTGACCGGTTCAGTCGCATACAGTGAGAAGAATGGAAGGGACAGAAGTTCCTTCTCCTCATTCTCTGACTTTAGAAACCAGAAGCAATGAGGATTTAGACGCTTCTGTTTGGGTTTGTTTTTATTTTTCACAACTCCTGAAGAAGAGAACATTGTTCATGAAACGCGTAGAAAACAGCTACATTTCCAGTAAAGGATGAGGCCATGTATGCAGTTGGAATATGTTTATAATATCTAAAACATCAAATATGTGCTAAACCGAATGTAAACTCAATCTCTATGTGTGACATCACCAGCCCTAATAATTTATATGTTTTACATCATAACATTTATTTTTATTTTTTTTAATGGGGTATTATTTTTAAGGAAGAGAAATAATAAATGATTGATTTCACAAAATTGGACTTCATGTACCACCAACTGTCCTATTGTTTGTATAAATATTCCCCGAAAATAAGGTTCATGCTGTGATAGCAGGACACAGCGCGGGACAGGGCATCAATGGGACAAAAGGCCAAGATGTAGGATTTTCCTGGCAAATCTGGGATCGGTGGCATCAATGCTTTTCCAATTCTAATTAAAAAATGAACCAAGCTTGAGGATATTGGCATCTTCTTGATTCATGCTTTGATCCCAAGACACAGTCTGGGACACAGCATCGGTGGCGCAGAGGGCCAAGATGTAGGATGTCCAGGCAAATTGGCAAATCAAGAACAGTGGACATCTGTGCTTTTCCAATTCTATTAAAAAATAAGTTTTTTTTTCTACAGTAAAGCTTTAACCAATTAGCATTTTTTTTTTTTTTTTTTTGGTTTAAGCCATAATCCCAGGCCTGGGACACAGCATTGGTGGGACAGAATGCCAAAATGTAGGACTTTCCAGGCAAATCCGAGACAGTCCGCATCAATGCTTTTTAAATTCTCTAAGAAAAAGTTTTGGGTGGAGCGAGGCTTTAAAAGAGAAGTATGACTTTAAAAAAAAGTGCGGGACAGAGTATCAAGGGGACAGAAGGCCAAGATGTAGGACTTTCCAGGCAAAACGGGGACAGTTGGCATCAATGCTTTTTCAAATTCTATTAAAAAAAGGTTTTGGTTGGAATAAAGCTTTAGGATATTGGCATCTTTCTTGGTTCATGCTTTAAAGGATATTGGCATCTTTCTTGGTTCATAGCATTGGTGGGACAGAAGGCCAAAATGGAGGTCTTTCTGGGGAAGCCTGGAACTGTTGGCATCTGTGCTTTTCCAGCTCTATCCAAAAAATGTTTTGGTTGCAGTAAACACTTTAGCATCTTTTTAGGTCCATGCAGTGATCCTGGGGCACAGCCCAGGACACAGCATTGGTGGGACAGAAGGTCAAGATGTAGGACATTTTGACCTTGACAAGATGTAGCAAATCCGGGACAATTGGCATCAATGCTTTTCAAATTCTATTAAAAAAAAGGTTTTGGTTGGAGTAAAGCTTTAGGATATTGGCATCTTTCTTGGTCCATGCTTTAAACCCAGGACACAGCCTGGTTGGAGTGAGGTTTTAACACCTTTTTGGTTCAAGCTGTGATTCCAGGACACAGCCCGGGACACAGCATCGGTGAAACTGAAGGCCAAGATGTAGCACTTTGCAGAGAAACCTGGAACCGTTGGCATCTATGCTTTTCCAATTCTATCCCCCCAAAAAATATTTTGGTTGTACCTCCATGCAGGTAGAGCTAAAAGGTAAGTATGCTACCTGCTCACCCACTATTAAAGATCTTTTTCTGGCATTAAATCATAACTAAATCCCATTACTCCTAAAACACAGTCATCACCATTTACGAGTTTTTTGCTACCCCCCCCCCACTCCGTAGGCAACTTTTTCGACAAATCCTGCATTATGAAAAGCTGTCCGATGCCATGCCACAAATCATGCACAATGCATTTTTTTCTGCCTGTAAGTCAATATTTAGGCACAATTATCTCAGCAGATTCGGAGTGCTCATCTACATGCGGACACGTTTGATACAATAGCAGAACAAAGGCGCTGATGTTAATTTGTTGTATTAATTTGGAGGGTATACAGAGTGTCAGCGCTCTCACATCTGCTGCTCTTGTCAATTACACTGACAGCACAGCCAGGCGCCGTCGTTCCTCGGCGAGATGAGCCTTTTTAGCGGAGCCGTGTCACATTCTGTTCTCCCGATTTATTCTGATAACTTTACATTCACCTACTCTTTAAAGGTAAACTCCGAACATGCACAAACGCTTCCAATTAGGCTCATACACATTAAAGAATGACTGTACTTGTAGAACACAAAAACCCATTTACTATATCCAGAGACACCAAGACACTATGCAAAGAGAAATCCGTATTGATACCTGCTCTCTACCTGTGGCTTGGGAGCTTCTATTACAGGCTTCTAGCCCTTCCCTCCCCAGCAAGACTGTCTCTGGCCCCGCCCCTTTCATTGTATTTCAGTTCCTTCAATTGCAGAGGATCAGCATCACATGTGGGCATTATAAATGCAAAGATAACCAGCCTAGGAACGCCCAGTCCCCCCCGGGACTTATATCTACCCATCAAGGCATTTTGATATATGCATGACTCCTCCCAAGAGCCAGCCCACTGTTTGCATCAGGACTGAGCAATCTGGGGACAGGGCCGGTGCTCCCATTAGGCGAACTCGGCAGCCGCCTAGGGCGCACTGATGCCTAGGGGGGGCAGCCACGGCCTGTTGACTGCCCCGTTAGCCTGGCCAGGGAACACGAGGCAGAGGAGGGGAGGCAGAGGAACCGGGCATGAGGTTGGCGGAGGAGGCAGACGCAGCTAGGGAGTCGGAAAAGGTCCTGGGCATGAGGTCGGTGGAGGAGGCGGGCACAGCTGGGGAGTCAGAAGAGGGTCCGGGCATGAGGTCGGTGGAGGAGGCGAGCACAGCTGGGGAGTCGTAGGAGGCACCGGGCAAGGAGGAGGAGGCGGGCACAGCTGGGGAGTTAGAGGAGGCGCCGGGCATGAGGTTGGCGGAGGAGGCAGGCACAGCTGAGAAGGCGTAGGAGGTGCCGGGAATGAGGTCAGCAGAGGAGGGGGGCACAGCTGGGGAGTCAAAGGAGGTGTCAGGCATGAGGTTGGCGGAGGAGGTGGGCACAGCTGGGAAGGCTGAGGTGGCACCGGGCATGAGGTCAGTGGAGGAGGCGGGCACAGCTGGGGAGTTGGAAGAGGCGCCAGGCATGAGGTCGGCAGAGGAGGTGGGCACAGCTGGGGAGTCAGAGGAGGCACCGGGCATGAGGTTGGCGGAGGAGGCAGGCACAGCTGGGGAGTTGGAAGAGGCACCGGGCATGAGGTCGGTGGAGGAGGCGGCACAGCTGGGGAGTTGGAAGAGGCGCTGGGCATGAGGTCAGCGGAGGAGGCACCGGCATGAGGTCGGCAGAGGAGACGGGCACAGCTGGGGAGTTGGAAGAGGCTCTGGGCATGAGGTCAGCGGAGGAGGCGGGCACAACTGGGGAGTCAGAGGAGGCGCCAGGCATGAGGTCACAGAGGAGGTGGACACAGCTGGGAAGGCGGAGGAGGCACCGGGCATGAGGTCAGCGGAAGAGGCGGTGGGCACAACTGTGGAGGAGGTGGAGACGTAGCTGCAGTCCGGTGAGTCCGCTCTCTTATCCTGTCCCCTACGTGACCCTACGCAAGGTGAACAGCACCCCCGGGCGGGGGGGAGTGTTAGTCTTGCCTTGGGCGCTAAATAGTTCATCACCGGCCCTGCCTAGGGAGGAGTACTGAGGCAGAGCGATGTGATGATTTCAGGAAGCTATGTACAGCCCTTCCGCTAGTCATGGTCTGCCACATAGACTCAGTGATGACATCACTACATTTAAAGCAAGATATGTAATAAAAGCAGAAAAGTTGTATTAAAAAAACATCATTAGCATGTTTATTTATTGGGTAGAAGAGGATAAGGGAGGAACCAGGGAAGGCCAAATATAAGCAGATGTGTTTTTTCCGTTGTAAATTGTATATGTGACTGACCCAACCAGGACAGGGGCTTTTGGAGGGGACTGCAGGGTAGCCTCTTGCCTACTGACTATGGGCCCTGGCTTTTGAGGGGGCTCTATTCTTGGGAAGGGTGTGCCTGGGGGACTCTTGTAGTGGTTTTGCTTTGGATTCAGATCCATGTTTCCCCTGAAAAACAAACACTCTGGGAATCTAGAACCTGGATACAGATTTTAAGCCTCTGTGCCAAAACCACCAATGACGGCTTCACCCCCCCCCCCCCTTAGACTCAGAATAAACAACCTGATGCGGGAGTCTCCTGCTATAATCTATTTATTAAAGTGTCTTACTCTCATGGCATAATTCCCCCATTGTGTGCCTCCTAGGTGCAAATCCCCATTGTTATTTGAGTCACCTATTATTTTATTGTTGCTAGTATTGTGTCCACTTCACCTCTTTACCAAACTATTGTGGGATCTTATATGTTTATGGTTAATTAGATTACTGTTTTTGTTTATTTTACCTGTTCATTAGATGTACTATTGGATGTACTGCTATTAATGTTTACAGTTTACATTGTTTAGGATAATGTGATCAAGCTCTTACCTGAACTTGTGTGGTATATATTGTATGTGAATTTACAATAAAGAGTTCCAGTTTGCACCTAAGCTAGTGTCGTCTAGTTCTTGGGTGCAATGCTCAGCTATAATTCCCAGTTCCTGGTTCCAGAGTGGAGGAAACAGTATCTTGGCGGAAGCATCCAAGTGGGGTACTAATTTATTTTTTGGTATGACTGACATCATGTCTCACTGTGTACATTTTTCTTAAGCAGTTTTTTATTTTAATTTTATTGCCTCCCATGTCCCTGCTGGAGAAATCCCTCTCCATTTGTCCTGATGACCATTGACCCCAGGACTCAAAGTGATGTGTAAATCCAAAATGTAATTGTGGTCACCAGATCTGGCATAGAAGATAATTTTTGCATTGGGGACACCTGATTGAGAGTCAGCTGTGTAAGAGGAGACTTTACCTCAATTTAGAGACTCTTCCTCTCACTTGCTCTTATGCGTCCGGGATAAGAAACTAAGGGAAAGCTCCCTATTGCAACACAGATAGAAAAAAAATCAAAAAAGTAACTACATTAATTAATTGATTTAATTAATTAATTAAATATTTCAGACGAAAATGAGGAACATGCAACACAGATAGAAAAAAAAAAAAAAAATAACTACATTAATTAATTGATTGCATTAATTAATTCAGTATTTCATAAGAAAATGAGGGAAATGCAACACAGATAGAAAAAATAAATAACTACATTAATTAATTAATTGCATTAATTAATTCAATATTTCATAAGAAAATGAGGGAAATGCAACACAGATAGAAAAAAAAAATATATAATAAATACTGTAACTAAAGTAAGTATTTATTATGTAAAATAAATAATTATTGAGCAAAATAGGGAAATCTCCCCCACACAACACCCATAAAAAAAATCACTAGGACCTGGGGGTCCTAGTAGATGATAGGCTCAGCAATGCCAAGCTGCTGCTAACAAAGCAAACAGAATATTGGCATTAAAAAGGGGATCAACTCCTGAGATAAAACGATAATTCTCTCACTCTACAAGACTCTGGTCCGGCCGCACCTGGATTATGCCGTCCAGTTCTGGGCACCAGTCCTCAGGAAGGATGTACTGGAAATGGAGCGAGTACAAAGAAGGGCAACAAAGCTAATAAAGGGTCTGGAGGATCTTCGTTATGAGGAAAGGTTGTGAGCACTGAACTTATTCTCTCTGGAGAAGAGACGCTTGAGAGGGGATATGATTTCAATATACAAATACTGGACTGGTGACCCCACAATAGGGAGTAAACTTTTTCGCAGAAGAGAGTTTAATAAGACTCGTGGCCACTCATTAAAATTAGAAGAAAAGAGGTTTAACCTTAAACTACGTAGAGGGTTCTTTACAGTAAGAGTGGCAAGGATGTGGAATTGCCTTCCACAGGCGGTGGTCTCAGCGGGGAGCATCGATAGTTTCAAAATACTATTAGATAAGCACCTGAATGACCACAACATACAGGGATATACAATGTAATACTGACATATAATCACACACATAGGTTGGACTTGATGCTCTTTTTTCAACCTCACCTACTATGTAACTATGTAACTATATTACTTAAATAATAAATATATTAATCAAATAATTCATTAAAAAAACAATCAATAATTAATTCAAATAAATAAATAATCGACAGAACAGGGCTGCTAAACTTTACTCACGCTATAAAAAAAAATAAAAACAATATATGTTTTGGCTGTCTACAAAATCATGAAACCTCATATAGGTAACATGGTGCTGTTAGCAACTTAAAAAAAAAATTGCATGTAAAAGCACCAAAATACCAACTATTCTAAATTTCTACTTGCAGTGTTTCTCTGTTCTATAGATGATATTGCACTGACTTACAATGAGCCTTTGAACTTGCTAGAAAATGTGGCTAATCTGAGAAGAGTCCATTCTCTATAACAGCCCCGTGTTCCTCTCACGATATAGACCTCTTCTCCTCTAGGACTATCTGATTACTGGATGTGCTGGTCCAGCTCCTTAACCACCACCCCCTCCCCATATAATCTTTTATGTAGCTGCCTGGGGGATCACTATAGGGGGGAGTCAGCTGCTGACATCACATCTAATGCCCTGTACACACGGTCGGACATTGATCGGACATTCCGACAACAAAATCCATGGATTTTTTCTGACGGATGTTGGCTCAAACTTGTCTTGCATACACACGGTCACACAAAGTTGTCGGAAAATCCGAACGTCAAGAACGCGGTGACGTACAACACGTACGATGAGCCAAGAAAAAAGAAGTTCAATAGCCAGTGCGGCTCTTCTGCTTGATTCTGAACATGCGTGGAACTTTATGCATCGGAAATGTGTACACAACGACAACGGATTTTGTTGTCCGAAAATTTGAGATCCAGATCTCAAATTTTGTGTGACGGAAATTCCGACGGAAAATGTCCAATGGAACCTACACACGGTCGGAATTTCCGACAACAAGCTCCCATCGAACATCTCCCGTCGGAAAATCCGACCGTGTGTACGAGGCATAAGATAGAGGACTTTTAGATGTCTAAAGCCTCGTACACACGATCAGATTTTCCGACGGGAAATGTTCGATGACAGGCTGTTGGCGGTAAATCCGACCGTGTGTACGCTCCATTGGACAATTGTTGTTGGATTTTCCACGGACAAATGTTTGATGGCAGGTTTTAAAATTT
This sequence comes from Aquarana catesbeiana, assembly GCF_042186555.1. Taxonomy (NCBI): domain Eukaryota; kingdom Metazoa; phylum Chordata; class Amphibia; order Anura; family Ranidae; genus Aquarana; species Aquarana catesbeiana. The sequence goes on from NC_133332.1 coordinate 9,050,141, forward strand.
CCCCCCGGACAAATATGTGTTGTCGGATTTTCTGAGCGTGTGTACACAAGTCCGTCGGACAAAAGTCCAAAAAACAAACACGCATGCTCGGAAGCAGTCGGTCTTGTAAACTAGCGTTCGCAATGGAGAATTAACATTCGTGACGCTGCAAATTATGGAATCTGGAAATGCAACGCACAATTCTCTTCTTCTTTAATGGGATAATAATTAAGCTGCTTTGCTGGTGATACTGATGGAGTTATTGCAAACAAATTTTCTAAGGCTTTTTTTTTTTAGTGATATCAAGAATAATATTATTATGTTTTTTTTTTGGTCAAGTTACCACGACACCATTATCCCGTAGTTTTGTATATCAAAGATACAACTATGTTGGTGTCCCTTGTCAATTTTACATTGTATTTTATAAAATGTAACTGCCAGCTCCCAAACTGTCATTTGAAGTAAAACACATAGCCAAGTATTATTGTGAATCAAAAAAAGAAAACAAATAAAATTAGACATGATATCTGCCAATAGAACTTCACCAAAAGGTGCATTCTATGCATCCAAAAATATAGAAAATATAATAAATCAAATCGTTATTCAACCAAAAAAATTAAATAAAAGCCTCATGCATGTGTCCTGCTTCTTAGTATAGGGGGTCAACAAATGCCAAGAGTTGGTGAAAGCAGGGGTCCGTCATCCGGAGATAATTCCGAAAATCATCCAGATTATTCTCCTGGAGCTCCCGCAGCAAAGGCATATGACATAATTGGTCACCATTAATAAAGCAAACAATTTTTGGTCCAAGAAATCCTCCTCCTCCTGTTCCTGGACTGGACTTGAGACAAAGCAATAACTCCAAGGCCAATAATAAATAACACGCTATCTCCTCCGATTCCTCAACATGGCTGGTTGACGAACGGACGTTCATAAACGAACTGAAAAGCGCGAAATGAAAAGAGCGAAATGAAAAGCGCAAATCAATACTCACCAAACTTCTACTAACACCAAATTAGCAGAAGGAGCCCAAAGGGTGGCGCTAAAGAGCTGAGAAGCAATGTAGTACGTCACTACGTTCGTAAATTGTTGGACAACAATTGTGTGGCCGTGTGTATGCAAGACAAGCTTGGGCCAACGCCCTTCGGACAAAATTCCACGGTTTTGTTGGCGAAAAATCTGATCGTGTGTACGAGGCTTTACACAGCTTTTACAGCTAAATAGCATCCATAAAATATATCACATGCATATTAATAAATTCTAACTGTGTTGAAACCAAGGGTCTGGTGACAGGGTCTCTTTAAGGCAGTGTAAATAAAAATACTTGTTTTGTTTTCTGTTTAATTGCAGTCTAAAAAATATATGCATTCAAGAAGTCTAAGTGTTCACTTTAAACAAAGATTTTCATGTCTGAACCCTGATAAAATTATCAGCTAGCGATGTTTTCACTTTGTGTAAAGTTGTCACTACACGCAAGGACAAAGTCTTGGCATCCGCTATGGGAAACTTTTTTTCCTTTCTCTCCTCTTGACAATGGCTGCGAACATGGAAAGTCGCGGACTTTGGCTCCTGACTTCTAAAATAACATTAGCTTCCTGAATTCAATGCACAAGGTTTCATCCGCATCTGCCAGAATTTCTCCAGTATCCAAGGACTTCTCGTACTGCCAAAAACACAAAAAAAACCTCCAAGAAAACTCCGTCACACATCTGTGACCGCAGATAGAGTTCCTGCTCGTAAACTCAATTAACAAACACAATACAAATATGCAAACACATTCCAAGCGACAATATGTTTCAGATCTTTCAAACAAAGTCAATCTCGACTGGAGATGTTCAGCTGTCTTCCTTATTATTTATCAGTTGCTTGTTCTGCTCTTAGAAGAAACACGTGAAAATGATTGTAAAACAAGTAACACCGCAGCAGATGATTTTTAAAGACTAAATGCACTGAATTTCTAACGAAATCCAAAAATTGGGCATAGGCCTACTCAGTGTACTTAATGCTATATGGCCAGAAGCTGGAGGACAGCTGACCATCACACCCATATGATCTTGTTGGACTTCCCATTCCAAAACCATGGGCATTATTAAGTTGCATTTGCAGGCTCCACTCTACGGAGAAGGTTTTCCACAAATGTTTGAAGAACATCTATCCTTTGCATCACACCTGTATGAGCTTGTTGGAAATCTCATCTCAAAACCATGCCTATTAAAGACTAAACACACTGAACTTTTAATGAAAGCCAAGAATCTGTGCATAGGCCTATTCAATGCACTGTATGCTATATGGCCAGAATCTTGGACAACTGACCATCACACCTATATGATCTTGTTGGACATCCCATTCCTAAACCATCTGCATTATTACGAAGTTCCACCACATTTTGGTTTTACAGTCACTACTGAGGAGGTTTTCCACACAATTTTGAAGAACATCTATTCTTTGCATCACACCTATGTGAGCTTGTTGGACATCTCATTCCCAAACTAAGCCATTAATATAGAGTTGATCCACGTTATGGCTATAACAGCCTCCCCTCTACTGAGAAGGTTTTCCACAAATTTTTGAAGAACATCTATCCTTTGCATCACACCCGTATGAGCCTGTCATCCCAAAACCATGCCTATTAAAGACTAAACACACTGAACTTTTAATGAAATCCGATAATCTGTGAATAGGCCTATTCAATGTACTGTAAGCCATATGGCCAGAATTGTGAAAACTGATCATCACACCTATATGATCTTGTTGGACATCCCATTCCTAAACCATCGGCATTATCACAAAGTTGCACCACATTTTAGTTTTATAGCCACTACTGAGGAGGTTTTCCACAAATTTTTGAAAAACATCTATTCTTTGCATCACGCCTGTATGAGCTTGTTGGACATCTCATTCCCAAACTAAGCCATTAATATGGAGCTGACCCACTTTGTAGCTATAACAGCCTCCTCTCTACTGAGAAGGTTTTCCACAAATGTTTAAAGAACATCTATCCTTTGCATCACACCTGTATGAGCTTGTTGGAAATCTCATCCCAAAACCATACCTATTAAAGACTAAACACACTGAGCTTTTAATGAAATCCAATAAACTGTGCATAGGCCTATTCAATGTACTGTATGCTATATGGCCAGAATCTTGGACAACTGACCATCACACCTATATGATCTTGTTGGACATCCCATTCCTAAACCATCTGCATTATTGCGAAGTTCCACCACATTTTGGTTTTACAGTCACTACTGAGGAGGTTTTCCACACAATTTTGAAGAACATCTATTCTTTGCATCACACCTATATGAGCTTGTTGGACATCTAATTCCCAAACTAAGCCATTAATATAGAGTTGATCCACTTTATGGCTATAACAGCCTTCTCTCTACTGAGAAGGTTTTCCACAAATTTTTGAAGAATATCTACCCTTTGCATCACACCCTTATGAGCCTGTTGGGAATCTCATCCCAAAACCATGCCAATTAAAGACTAAACACACTGAACTTTTAATGAAATCCAATAATCTGTGAATAGGCCTATTCAATGTACTGTAAGCTATATGGCCAGAATCGTGGAAACTGACCATCACACCTATATGATCTTGTTGGACATCCCATTCCTAAACCATCGGCATTATCACAAAGTTGCACCACGTTTTAGTTTTACAGCCACTACTGAGGAGGTTTTCCACAAATTTTTGAAGAACATCTATTCTTTGCATCACGCCTGTATGAGCTTGTTGGACATCTCATTCCCAAACTAAGCCATTAACATGGAGCTGACCCACTTTGTGGCTATAACAGCCTCCTCTCTACTGAGAAGGTTTTCCACAAATGTTTGAAGAACATCTATCCTTTGCATCACACCTGTATGAGCTTTTTGGAAATATCATCCCAAAACCATGCCTATTAAAGACTAAACACACGGAGCTTTTAATGAAATCCAATAAACTATGCATAGGCCTATTCAATGTACTGTATGCTATATGGCCAGAATCTTAGACAACTGACCATCACACCTATATGATCTTGTTGGACATCCCATTCCTAAACCATCTGCATTATTACAAAGTTCCACCACATTTTGGTTTTACAGTCACTACTGAGGATGTTTTCCACACAATTTTGAAGAACATCTATTCTTTGCATCACACCTATATGAGCTTGTTGGACATCTCATTCCCAAACTAAGCCATTAATATGGAACTGACCCACTTTGTGGCTATAACAGCCTCCCATCTACTGAGAAGGTTTTGCACAAATGTTTGAAGAACAGTTATCCTTCGCATCACACCTGTTTGAGCTTGTTGTACTCATTTTCCCCAAACCATGGCCATCATTATGGAGTTGTCCCACTTTGTGGCTTTAATAGCCTTAACTTTACTGAGAAGGCTTTCCACAAGATTTTGAAAAACATTTATCCTCTGCATCCCACCTGTATGAGCTTGTTGGATATCTTATCCCCATACCATGGCCAATGATATGGAGTTGTCTCGCTTTGTGGCTATAACAGCTTCTACTATACTAAGAAGGTTTCCCATCATTTATTAAAGAACATCTATCCTTTGCATCACACCTGTATGAGCTTGCTGGACATCTCACACCCAAACCATTGCTATTAATATGGAGTTGTCCCACTTTGTGGCTTTAATAGCCTTCACTTTACTGAGAAGGCTTTCCACAAGATTTTAAAAAAACATTTATTCTTTCCATCATACCTGTTTGAGCTTGTTGGGCATCCCATTCCCATACTAGGCCAATAATTTGGAGTCAACCCACCTTGTGGCTTTAACAGCCTCCTCTCTACTGAGAAGGTTTTCCACACATTTTTAATGAACATGTATCCTTTTGCACCACACCTGTATGAGCTTGTTGGACACCTTCTCCTCAAACCATGGCCATTATTATGGAGTTGTCCCACTTTGGGACTTTAATAGCCTTCACTTTACAGAGAAGGTTTTCCACAAGATTTTGAAGAACATCTTTCCTTTGCAACACACCAGTAGAAGCTTGTTGGACCTCTCATCCCCATACCATAGCCAATGATATGGAGTTCTCCCACTTTGTGGCTTTAACAGACTCTACTTGACAGAGAAGGCTTTCCAAAAGATTTTGAAGAACCCTTATGCTTTGCATCACTCCGATATGATCTTGTTGGAATCCCATTCCCAAACTAGACCATTAGTATAGAGTTGTCCCACTTTGTGGCTATAACAGACTCCACTCTACCGAGAAAAATTTCCACAAATTGTGTCTCTAGAAGGCATGGATGGTAGGTTGAAATATCTCCTTCTGGGACAGGTTATATATATAATGGTTCTTTATACTCTGTAGAGAACTGCAGAACAATATATAAATAAACGCCAGTATGTGTAACTCTCCAAGTAATTCAGCTGGATAGCTCAGGCATGTAGCCATGATGACTTGTGATTTAATACAACTGGTCCTCTAATAATAAATATGCAAACCCTACAAGAGCGGATTTTGGCCAAGCAACATCAGCATTCAAAAAGGAAATTATCTAACAAACAGATTCACAATAGCTCATTAATAAACTATGATCGCTCTGGAGCAATTGAGAACTCCAGCTGTTTTTATTGAAAATAAAAATGTATTCCATTCCAGCTCCAATCCATAAAATGTTGACGCACAAATATTTTTGTTATACAGTAGATGAAGTTATTTCCTGGAGTCAGCAAGATATCCTTGCCATAATTCCCTGCTCTGTTCCTGTCCACAATTTGGAAGTTTCCACCAGTGGTGGCGCAGCCTCCCCTATCCATGTGTCCGGCCCCCTGATCTACATATCAGAGTGCCGGACTATGGATTCCAATCTGGGGGGGGGAGTTTAAGCACCTGATTAGAGTCAGAGGCTCTAAAAGGCTTTAAAAAAGGGTGACCTCAGAGAGCAGAGCATTGCGCTCCCAGCCCACCCAGTTGTATGAAGATAGCAAATTCATTTTCGCTATTTTCACACTAAAGTTCCTCCCCGCCAATCAGGAGGCAGGCCGTGAAACCTGTCTCCTGATTGGCCAAAGCGTCAGGCAAACCTATTGGATGCCTAGCACCTTGGCGGAAGAGGAGACACACGTTGGAGGAAGCATGAGGAATGGACACCGGAGTCGCCACTGCCCACACTCCAGGAGAGGAGACCACAGCCCTCCCCCACATGCGGGTAAGTGCGGGACCACCCGCGGAGGGGGGGGCGGGGGTGCTGTCAGTGCCATGCCCTCCCCAAAAGAAGAACCCACCAGCCGCCACTGGTTTCCACCCACCTTTGTGTCTTCCAGCTGCTCTTGTTTGATTGCTTTTGGTGCCACTCAAAGTAGAAGTAAAAAACATATCTCTGTGCTCCAGAACATGGGGTGGAGGTTTGTCCCAATACCAAAAGAGGGGGCTAGTAAATGTAAACAGGAAAGGATCGCCACTACTCCCGACCAGCCCAGGTGAATAAATGATGAAGAGCGGCCTCTCGATGAAAGCCACTCCTGCACCAGTGTGATTTGTTGGAGACATGTAGGCTGAGGCCTCTTATTCACCTAGGCTGGTCAGGAGTAGCAGTGATCCTTCCGTTTTTACATTTACTAACCGTCCAGCTGCTTTCGTTATATATTCGATCATATAAAATAAATAATACATTTGTTTAAGATGGTTGAAAACCCTTATAATTGGCACAGCAGGTGTGTAGACCTGTGGAAAGATGGTGGCAGCCCTCTATAATGGGACACACAAGTGTTACAGACCCGGGGAATTTAGCATTGGGATGGTGGAAACCCTTTATAATAGAAGGGAATTCTATGCCAATGTGCCCACATCCTAATATCCATAGACTAGAAAAACACATACTGTATAGGTGCAAAATTTGAATATCATCAAAAAGTTAATTTATTTTGGTAATTAAATTCAAAAAGTAGAACTCATATTACAGTATATAGGCTTGTTACACACAGAGTGATGTATTTCAAGCATTTCTTTCTTTTAATTTTGATGATTATGGCTTACAGCTAGTGAAAACCCAAAAATTCAGTATCTCAGAAAATTAGAATATTGTGGAAAAAGTTAAATATTGTAGACTCATGGTGTCACACGATAATTAACTCAGAACACCTGTGAAGGTTTCCTGACCCTTTAAATGGTCTCTCAGTCTGGTTCAGTAGGTCGCACAATCATGGGGGAGACTGCTGACTTGACAGTTGTCCTGAAGACAGTCATTGACACCCTCCACAGGGAGGGTAAGTCACAGAAGGTCATTGCTAAAGAAGCTGGCTGTTCACAGAGTGCTGTATCCAAGCATATTAATGGAAGGTTGAGTGGAAGGAAAAAGTGTGGTAGAAAATGGTGTACAAGCAACAGGGATAACCACAGCCTTGAGAGGATTATGAAGCAAAAGTAATTTAAGAATTTGGGGGGAAATTCACAAAGAGTGGACTACGGCTGGTGTCAGGGCTTCAAGAGCCACCACCACACACAGATGTATCCAGGACATGGGCTACAACTGCCGCATTTCTTGTGTCAAGCCACTCCTGAACCAGAAACAACATCAGAAGCATCTTACCTGGGCCAAGGAGAAAAAGGATCAGACTGTTGCTCAGTGGTCCAATTTCCTCTTTTTGAATGAAAGTAAAATTAGCATTTTATTTGGAAATGAAGGTCCCAGAGTCTGGAGGAAGAGTGAAGAGGCACAGAATCCAAGTTGGGTGAGGTCCAGTGTGAAGTTTTCACAGTCCGTGATGATTTGGGGAGCCGTGTCATCTGCTGGTGTTGATCCATTGTGTTTTATCAAGTCCAAGGTCAACACAGCCCTCTACCAGGTAATTCTAGAGCACTTCCTGTTTCCCTCTGCCGACCAGCTTTATGGAGATGCTGATTTCATTTTCCAGCAGGACTTGGCACCTGCCCACACTGCCAAAACTACCAATACCTGGTCACATGATCATGGGAACACTGCGCTTGATTGGCCAGCAAACTCGCCTGACCTAAACCCCATAGAGAATCTGTGGGGTATTGTCAAGAGGAAAATGAGAAACACCAGACCCAACAATGCAGACGAGCTGAAGGCCGCTATCAAAGCAACCTGGGCTTCCATAACACCTCAGCAGTGCCACAGGCTGATCACCTCCATGCCACGCTGCATTGATGCCGTAATTCATGCAAAAGGAGCCCCGACCAAGTATTGAGTGCACACTATACTGTACATGGAGAGACTTTTCACTAAGACAACATTTCTGTATTAAAAATCTTTTTTTTTTTATTGGTCTTCTGTAATAATACTGTAATTACTGAAATGAATGAACTTTTTTGATTTTATTCAAAATTTTTCAGCTGCACCTGTATGTAGCAGAGACTTTTACGGGCACATACTGTATGCGAAAAATGTTGTCAATTGAAAATTAGTGTGGTATAAAACGACATCTTCTTTATAGATATAAGACACGCATTGTGACTAATTGTTCCATCTCACATCCATACGATCCATCAATGACGTCGGATCTCAGTTGCACATCATTCTTATTCAGAAGCCTTAAAATTGCACATGCCTGTTGAATAATAATAAAATATTCTCCATAGGCTTTGCTTTTAAGAGTCTCTACGGGTTATCAGTTTAGAGTTAACTGTAAATTATGCCCTAAATCTGACTTTAAAGTGATTGTAAAGGATTAAAAAACAAACAAACTTTGCACAGAGCAACGCCAAACCTCCTCTTTTTGAGTCCCCCGCGCGCGCGCGCGCGCTGTCGCTCTTGGCTCCTCCTCCATGTCTAGTGCCCCCATGGAAAGCTGCTTCCCATGGGGGCCCTCATGTGTGTTTGCTCCCGAGCTCCACTGATGTGTCTATTGACACAGACAGTGGGACTCGACCCCGCCCCCCGCTCCCTCCCTGCCCCGCCCCGCTCCCTCGTCACTGGCTTTGATTGACAACAAGGGTAGCCAATGGCTCCCTGGGCTCCAGCAAAACCAGTGAGACCTGGAAGTGAGGGGAGAGAAGGGCTGCAGACGTTCACAGTGCTGGATCGACTGAGAGCTCAGGTAAGTATAAGGGGGCGGGGCCAAAATCAATGCCTATTATTTTTTTTTCCTTACTGCAAAGAATCCATTAATGTAAAACATGTTTAGATACCCAACATGTGTTGTGCAACTGATGTTTACATACATACATGCTCGCTAGACATGTGCAATTCGTTTCGTTTCCGAATTTGTTTTTTTAACGAATTTTGACAAATTCGTAAATTCGAAAATATCTAAATGAACAAAAACCTGTTTAACAAATTTTTCTGAATATATGTAAATTTGAATATTCGAAAATTCGGAAACTCGTAAATATCCAAATTACCAAAAACCTGTTTGACAATTTTTTCCCGAATATACGTACGTTTGAATATTCGAAAATTCGGAAATATCCAAATGAACAAAAACCTGTTTAAAAAATTTTCCAGAATATACGGAAATTTGAATATTCGAAAATTCGTAAACTCGGAAATATCCAAATTACCGAAAACCTGTTTGACGAATTTTTCAGAATATACGGAAATTTGAATATTTGAAAATTCATAAATATCCAAATTACCGAAAACCTGTTTGACGATCTTCTCCGAATATACGTACATTTGAATATTTGAAAATTCGCAAACTCGGAAATATCCAAATTACCGAAAACCTGTTTGACGATTTTTTCCGAATATATGGAAATTTGAATATTCGGAAATTCTGAAAATTCGTAAATTGGAAAATTCGGAAGATTCAAAAATTTAGAAATTCGAAAATCCGAAAACCCGAAAATTTTAAAAAATGAAATAATAACTAACTAATAATAACTTAACTATTACTAACTATTAAATTATAGGAATTGGAATTTCCTTTCAAATTTGGCTGTTAGTGAACGTAACGAATACGAATTTATCCGAAGTTAGGAATTATCTGAAATAACGAATGCCGTATCTAAACGAATGGAACGTAACGAATTAATAATAAATAATAATAATAATAATACATAATAATAATAATATAAAGTTTTAATTTTATTATTGTTATTTTTTGTTATTAATTCGTTACATTCCATTCGTTTAGCATTCGTTATTTCAGATAATTCGTAACTTCGGATAAATTTGTATTCGTTACATTCACTAACAGCCAAATTTGAAAGGAAATTCCAATACATATAATTTAATAGTTAGTAATAGTTAAGTTATTATAAGTTAGTTATTATTTATATATAGTTATAATAACAAAAAATAACAATAATAAAATTAAAACTTTATATTATTATTATTATGTATTATTATTATTATTTATTATTAATTCGTTCTGTTCCATTTGTTTAGATGCGGCATTCGGTATTTCGGATAATTCGGAACTTCGGATAAATTTGCATTCGTTACGTTCACTAACAGCCAAATTTGAAAGGAAATTCCAATTCCTATAATTGAATAGTTATTATTAGTTAGTTAGTTATTCTTTCAAATTTTCAGATTTACTTTCTTATTTTCAGATTTTCGAATTTAGGAATTGCTATCATAACGAATGACCCAAAAAATTGAAAAAGAAACCCCAAATTTAGTGAAAACAAACACATTTTTCGGCAGTGCACATGTCAAATGCTCGCCATGCCTGCAGCGCATGGATGTGAGGTACATACGGGGTTGGCGGTAGAGCTTAAAAACATTTAAATTGATTTTTATTTTATTATATATATATATATAATTTTTATTTTTATTTTTATTTTATTTTTTGTGCACTTTTTTCTTTTTTTTTTTTTCAGGTTTTTACAGGCACTGGCTCCCAGTTCCAGCTCAGTTCGACTGGAAGTTCGTCCCCCTTCGCCCCTTAGCCGAGCCGGCCCATTCACACAGCGCAGCGTGGTTCGCGCATGCACAGTAGGAAACTGGCTGTGGAGCCGCGAGGCTTTAGTGCCGGGTTTCCTTAGCACGGGATGGCGGCTCCAGCAACCGAGAGCAGATTTAAAACATCGACTTGGGTGAGGATACCTTGACAGGTAAGTGCACTAATAGTAGAATTCAGCAGCTACAGTACTTGTAGGTGCTGACTTTTAATTTTTGGAGGGGGGGGGGGGGGGGAACTACGCTTTAAATAAAAAATATTCTCACAGAACGCAATGCAAAGCATAAGGCTTAAAGCGGTTGTAAACAGCGGCTGTTGTAAAAAAAAACAAAACACATGCAAGGTAATGGCATAATGTGCTAGTATGCATCGAATACCAGCACATTATACATAGTTGCATAGTTACATACCGTGTTTCCCCAAAAAGAAGCCCGGGTCTTATATTAATTTTGGCAACAAAAGACACAGTAGGGCTTATTTTCTGGGTAGGTCTTACCATGTAATGTGCGGTCTTCTCTCCCCCCTCTAACCCAGCCCAGTGTGAAACGAGTTAAAATGTGTGTAAGATCCTATAATCCACTCTATTACCGTACTATATAATGTACAATGTGTGCGTTTCTGTAATATAATTGTGCCAAATACCTTGGTTATAGCGCCGCTCTGTGCTTCTGTGACCCTCTGGAGCTCTCATTACACATGACCCCTCCCCCATACTACCCCCATCATTACACAAGACCACCTCCCCCATACTGTCCCCATCATTACACAGGTCCCCTATCCCCCATCATTACACAAGACCCCCTTCCCCATACTAACCCCATCATTACACGGGACCTCTCCCCCCCATTATTACACAGGACCCCACCACTCCCATAATACCCCCATCATTACACATCATTATATATTACAAGACCCCCTTCCCCATACTACCCCCATCATTACACGGGACCTCTCCCCATATACTGCCCCCCATTATTACACAAGATCTCCTCCTCCATACTATCCCCATCATTACACAGGTCCCCCATCCCCCATCATTACACAAGACCCCCTTCCCCATACTATCCCATTATTACACAGGACCCCCCCACTCCCATAATACCCCCATCATTACACATCATTATATATTTGGGGAGGGGGTCTTGTGTAATGATGGGGGTAGTTTGGGGGGGGTCCTGTGTAATGATGGGGGGGTAGTTTGGGGAGGGGGTCCTGTGTAATGAAAGGGGTAGTTTGGGGAGGGGGTCCTGTGTAATGATGGGGGTACTTTGGGGAGGGGGTCCTATGTCATGATGGGGGTAGTTTGGGGAGTTTGTCCTGTGTAATGATGGGGGTAGTTTGGGGAGGGGGTCCTGTGTATTGATGGGAGTAGTTTGGGGAGGGGGTCCTGTGTCATGATGGGGGGGGGTAGTTTGGGGAGGGGGTCCTGTGTAATGAAAGGGGTAGTTTGGGGAGGGGTCCTGTGTAATGATGGGAGTAGTTTGGGGAGGGGGTCCTGTGCAATGATGGGGGGGTAGTTTTGGGAGGGGGTCCTGTGTCATGATGGGGGTAGTTTGGGGAGGGGGGTCCTGTGTAATGATGGGGGTAGTTTGGGGAGGGGGTCCTGTGTAATGATGGGGGTAGTTTGGGGAGGGGGTCCTGTGTCATGATGGGGGTAGTTTGGGGAGGGGGTCCTGCGTCATGATGGGGGTAGATTGGGGAGGGGGTCCTGTGTAATGAAAGGGGTAGTTTGGGGAGGGGTCCTGTGTAATGATGGGGGTAGTTTGGGGAGGGGGTCCTGTGTAATGATGGGGGTAGTTTGTGGAGGGGGTCCTGTGTAATAATGGGGGTAGTTTGGGGAGGGGGTCCTGTGTCATGATGGGGGTAGTTTGGGGAGGGGGGTCCTGTGTAATGATGGGGGTAGTTTGGGGAGGGGGTCCTGTGTAATGATGGGGGTAGTTTGGGGAGGGGGTCCTGTGTCATGATGGGGGTAGTTTGGGGAGGGGGTCCTGCGTCATGATGGGGGTAGATTGGGGAGGGGGTCCTGTGTAATGAAAGGGGTAGTTTGGGGAGGGGTCCTGTGTAATGATGGGGGTAGTTTGGGGAGGGGGTCCTGTGTAATGATGGGGGTAGTTTGTGGAGGGGGTCCTGTGTAATAATGGGGGTAGTTTGGGGAGGGGGTCCTGTGTCATGATGGGGGTAGTTTGGGGAGGGGGTCCTGTGTAATGATGGGGGTCGTTTGGGGAGGGGGTCCTGTGTAATGAAAGGGGTAGTTTGGGGAGGGGTCCTGTGTAATGATGGGAGTAGTTTGGGGAGGGGGTCCTGTGTAATGATGGGAGTAGTTTGGGGAGGGGGTCCTGTGTAATGATGGGGGGTAGTTTGGGGAGGGGGTCCTGTGTAATGATGGGGGGTAGTTTGGGGAGGGGGTCCTGTGTAATGATGGGGTAGTTTGGGGAGGGGGTCCTGTGTAATGATGGGGGGGTAGTTTGGGGAGGGGGTCCTGTGCAATGAAAGGGGTAGTTTGGGGAGGGGTCCTGTGTAATGATGGGAGTAGTTTAGGGAGGGGGTCCTGTGCAATGATGGGGGGGTAGTTTGGGGAGGGGGTCCTGTGTCATGATGGGGGTAGTTTGGGGAGGGGGGTCCTGTGTAATGATGGGGGTAGTTTGGGGAGGGGGTCCTGTGTAATGATGGGGGTAGTTTGGGGAGGGGGTCCTGTGTCATGATGGGGGTAGTTTGGGGAGGGGGTCCTGCGTCATGATGGGGGTAGATTGGGGAGGGGGTCCTGTGTAATGAAAGGGGTAGTTTGGGGAGGGTGTCCTGTGTAATGATGGGGGTAGTTTTGGGAGGGGGTCCTGTGTAATGATGGGGGTAGTTTGGGGAGGGGGTCCTGTGTAATGAAAGGGGTAGTTTGGGGAAGGGGTCCTGTGTAATGAAAGGGATAGTTTGGGGAGGGGTCCTTTGTAATGATGGGGGTAGTTTGTGGAGGGGGTCCTGTGTAATGATGGGGGTAGTTTGGGGAGGGGGTCCTGTGTCATGATGGGGGTAGTTTGGGGAGGGGGTCCTGTGTAATGATGGGAGTAGTTTGGGGAGGGGGTCCTGTGTAATGATGGGGGGGTAGTTTGGGGAGGGGGTCCTGTGTCATGATGGGGGTAGTTTGGGGAGGGGGGTCCTGTGTAATGATGGGGGTAGTTTGGGGAGGGGGTCCTGTGTAATGATGGGGGTAGTTTGGGGAGGGGGTCCTGTGTCATGATGGGGGTAGTTTGGGGAGGGGGTCCTGCATCATGATGGAGGTAGATTGGGGAGGGGGTCCTGTGTAATGAAAGGGGTAGTTTGGGGAGGGGGTCCCGTGTAATGATGGGGGTAGTTTGGGGAGGGGGTCCTGTGTAATGAAAGGGGTAGTTTGGGGAAGGGGTCCTGTGTAATGAAAGGGGTAGTTTGGGGAGGGGTCCTGTGTAATGATGGGGGTAGTTTGGGGAGGGGGTTCTGTGTCATGATAGGGATAGTTTGGGGAGGGAGTCCTGTGTAATGATGGGGGTAGTTTGGGGAGGGGGTCCGGTGTCATGATGGGGGTAGTTTGGGGAGGGGGTCCTGTGTAATGATGGGGGTAGTTTGGGGAGGGGGTCCTGTGTAATGAAAGGGGTAGTTTGGGGAGGGGTCCTGTGTAATGATGGGGGTAGTTTGGGGAGGGGGTCCTGTGTAATGATGGGGGTAGTTTGGGGAGGGGGTCCTGTGTAATGATGGGGGTAGTTTGGGGAGGGGGTCCTGTGTAATGAAAGGGGTAGTTTGGAGAAGGGGTCCTGTGTAATGAAAGGGGTAGTTTGGGGAGGGGTCCTGTGTAATGATGGGGGTAGTTTGGGGAGGGGGTCCTGTGTAATGATGGGGGTAGTTTGGGGAGGGGGTCCTGTGTCATGATGGGGGTAGTTTGTGGAGGGGGTCCTGTGTAATGATGGGGTAGTTTGGGGAGGCGGTCCTGTGTCATGATGGGGGTAGTTTGTGGAGGGGGTCCTGTGTAATGATGGGGTAGTTTGGGGAGGCGGTCCTGTGTCATGATGGGGGTAGTTTGGGGAGGGGGTCCTGTGTAATGATGGGGTAGTTTGGGGAGGCGGTCCTGTGTCATGATGGGGGTAGTTTGTGGAGGGGGTCCTGTGTAATGATGGGGTAGTTTGGGGAGGGGCTCCTGTGTAATGATGGGGTAGTTTAGGGAGGGGGTCCTGTGTAATGATGGGGTAGTTTGGGGAGGCGGTCCTGTGTCATGATGGGGGTAGTTTGTGGAGGGGGTCCTGTGTCGTGATGGGGTAATATGGGAGTGGGGGGTCCTGTGTAATAATGGGGGGCAGTATGGGGGAGAGGTCCCGTAATGATGGGGGTAGTATGGGGAGGGGGACTTGTGTAATGATAGAGGACCTGTGTAATGATGAAGGTACAGTAGTATGGGAGAAGGGGTCCTCTGTAATGGTAGGGGGGCCCAAGAAAATGTCTGCCCAAGGTCCAGTCACTATTAACCACTTCCTGACCGACTCTCATAAATATACAGCGGCAGGTTGGCTCTCCTGTGCGAATCGCCGTATATGTACTGCGGCTCCTTTAAGAGCAATAGCAGGCGACCGCTGCACAGCGGGGGACCCGATGCGCGTGGCCGGTGGGCACGATCAGCCACCCGCGATTGTGGGAGCCAGAACAGGGATTTGTGTATGTAAACACACAAATCCTTGTTCTGACAGGAGAGAAGAGACAGATCTGCTGTTTGTAGCAATTGTGAACACCGATATGTCTCCTCCTCCAGTCAGTCCCCTCCCCCCCACAGTTAGAAACACTAACGAGGGAACACATTTAACCCCTTGATCGCCCCCTAGTGTTAACCCCTTCCCTGCCAGTGATATTTACACAGTAATCAGTGCATTTTTATAGCACTGATCGCTGTATAAATGTCAATGGTCCCAGAAAGTATCAAAAGTGTCCGATCTGTCTGCCGCAGATGTCGCAGTCCCGCTAAAAATCCCAGATCACCACCATTACTAGTAAAAAAAAATATAATAATAAAAATGCCATAAATCTATCCCCTATTTTTTAGACACTATATAACTTTTGCGCAAACCAATCAATAAACGCTTATTGGGATTTTTTTTTCACCAAAAATATGTAGAAGCGTACATATTGGCCTAAACTGATGAAGAAATTTGTTTTTAAAAATGTTTTTTTTTTTTTTGGATATTTATTACAGCAAAAAGTAAAAAATATTGTTTTTTTTTCAAAATGTATGGCCTTTTTTTGATTATAGTGCAAAAAATAAAACCTGCAGAGATGAGAAAGAAATTTATATATATATATATTTTTTTTTTTTTTTATTGGGAATATTTATTATAGCAAAAAGTAAAAAATCTTGAATTTTTTTCAAAATGTATGGCCTTTTTTTGTTTATAGCGCAAAAAATAAAACCGGTAGAGATGAGAAAGACTTTTTTTTATATATATATATTTTTTGGGGATATTTATTAATAGCAAAAAGTAAAAGATATTGCTTTTTTTTTCAAAATTGACGGCCTTTTTTTGTTTTTAGCGCGAAAAATAAAAAACGCAGAGGCGATCAAATACCACCAAAAGAAAGCTCTATTTGTGGGAAAAAAGGGCGTCAATTTTGTTTGGGTACAATGTCGCACGACCGCGCAATTGTCACCTAAAGCGACGCAGTGCCGTATTGCAAAAAATGCCCTGGTCAGGAAGTTGGGTAAAAACTTCCGGGGCTGAAGTGGTTAAAGCCACGCAGTGCCGTATCGCAAAAAAAAATTTCACATTTATATATATATATATATATATATATATATATATATATATATATATATATATATATATATATATATATATATATATATATATATATATATATATTTTGGGGATATTTATTATAGCAAAAAGTAAAACATTTTTTTTTTTTTTCAAAATTGTCGCTCTTGTTTTGTTTATAGCACAAAAAAATAAAACCCGCAGAGATGAGAAAGAAATTGTTTTATATATATATATATTTTGGGGGGATATTTATTATAGCAAAAAGTAAAAAATATTGCTTTTTTTTCAAAATTTGTGGCCTTTTTTTGTTTCTATCGCAAAAAATAAAAACCGCAGAGGTGATCAAATACCACCAAAAGAAAGCTCTATTTGCGGGGAAAAAAGGACGTTAATTTTGTTTGGGTACAGCGTCGCACGAGCAATTGTCAGCTAAAGCGACGCAGTGCCGTATCGCAAAAAATACTCTGGTCGGGAAAGGGGTAAAATCTTCCGGGGCTGAAGTGGTTAAAGCCACGCAGTGCCGTATCGCAAAAAATTTTCCACATTTATTATATATATATATATATATATATATATATATATATATATATATATATATATTTATATTTTTTTTTTTTTTTTTTTTGGGGGGGGATATTTATTATAGCAAAAAGTAAAAAATATTGCTTTTTTTTCAAAATGTATGGCCTTTTTTTGTTTATAGTGCAAAAAATAAAAACCACAGAGGTGATAAAATACCCCCAAAAGAAAGCTCTATTTGTGGGAAAAAAAGGACGTCAATTTTGTTTGGGTACAACGTCGCACGACCGCGCAATTGTCAGCTAAAGCGACGCAGTGCAGAATCACAAAAAAAATGCTCTGGTCGGGAAGGGGGTAAAATCTTCCGGGGCTGAAGTGGTTAAAGCCACGCAGTGCCGTATCGCAGAAAAAAAAAAAATGGCCTGGTCTTTAAGGGGGGGGAGCAAATCCTTCCGAGGGGCGGAAGTGGGTAAAAGTTGCCCAATGGGCTTACCTGTAGGCTAAAAATGACCAAGTGTTCATTTTGCCGTAAGCAAACCAAGGTCTTTCCATAGACGTTCTATTTCTGGATTTGTCACGGAGAGATATTACATTGAAAATTCCTTTTGTGTTCAGATCGCAAACATTGTGCCTTAAATATTTCTTTGTGAGAGAAGTTCATTAGTTTAAAATTGGCTTGGAAAGGCTCTCGGGCAAAAAAAAAAAAAAAAAACCCTGCAAACACCGTCCCTTAATAATCAAGGACACCGTATATTGCGGTTGAAAACTTGCTTTCACCTTGACGGGGAGTTGGAAGGAGCCGCGCACATAGTAGAAACGTCTACATAATTATTTATGACTCCGGAGAATTTTGGATAAATTATATGTTGCAAATTGCTTTTTTAAAGACAAAAAAAACAGGCCTCTAGTCGGTTTTATTGGCTAAATGTCCTCCCTGTTTATACAAAATGAGACAAAGATTAAATAATGTGCTTAAATTGTACTAAATAAAACGCCAAAAAAAAAAAAAAAAAAAGCAGCTCTTGGAAAGAGAACAGCAACCAACTTTCGAGCAAACCGATGTGAAGTTTCTTCAAGTTCACCGTCTGGTTGACTTCCAGATCTCTCTTTTATCCCTAAAAGTTTTGCAGGAAGAGAGAGTTTTCATGACTTTGCAGGTAAATTATCAGGGCAAGGATTCTTCATCTCAAGGAGAATAAATGAAAACAAGCACGTCTCTCAGGATTTTATTTCAGAATTAAGAAAAGGCACTACAGGTTTTCTCCATAAATCCCCTTGCAGCAGCCTGCCATTACGGTCCTTTTTTTTTTTTTTCCCGTTGTTTGTTCTACTTTCAAATAACTTCAAAATAAACTTAGAAAAGTGGCAGGCGCAGAGGTACTCGGAAAGATTTCAATATGAGGGGGATAAAAAAAAAAAAAATTGAAACCTTGCGTGCCCCAAGAGGGTCGTCTTCTTCAAGTTTTGTTTGCTTGCTACATAAATTACATGGAGACGAATTTAGGACAACAAAAAAACAGAAAGCAAAAAATAAAAAAAAAAAATTGATTTTGAGTCATCTCAATGTTATTCCTCTTCATGGATTTTTTTTTTTTTAGTCACTTCAATGTTATCCCCCCCTTCACCCCACCCATCGCCAGGATTTTATTTTGCAAATCAATTATACACAGATACCATGAATGACTTTCAAGTTGACATAATTCTAGACAAGATAGAAAACTCTATAGAACCCCAACCCAACAGCAGTGCCGATTTATAAGTAAGCAGGAGGGGCAACTGCCCCTGGGGCCCCCTGACAAAAGCCCCCCCCCCCCTACTCTATACAACAAAAATTATATAAAGTAATATAGAAGAAAGAAAAAGTAGAACCCTTAACTTCTCGGAGAACATGGTGGACTTTGTAGGCACATGAGGCAATCCCTTTAAAATATATACCCCGTTTCCCCAAAAATAAGACCTAGCGCTATTTTCGGTGATGGCTGCAATATAAGCCCTATCCCCCAAATAAGCCCTAGTTAAAGTCCTTGTAGGTCTTCTTTTTAGGGGCTTATTTTCGGGGAAACAGGGTAGTGCTTATTTGGGGGGTAGGGCTTATATTGCAGCCATCATCGACAATCACGCTAGGTCTTATTTTCGGGGAAACAGGGTACCAAACTTTACTCCAAAAATTCCTTAAAAATGAATAATCCGGTGTGTGTGGGGGATCATACCCCAGTTGATTGGTGCTCATGACCATCATGGGCAGACTCCATTCACTCTGAAACTGTTTTTATGGTCTCATCACCTATAATTACTTTCAGAGATTTTCAGCAAAATTGCCCCCCCCCCCCAGCTCTAGGGGACCTTGGCTTCAGGTTGGGAACTTCCCCTCCTGGACAAGAACAGGACCCCAGGTTACTTATATGCTCCCTAGCCTCCTACTGGGTACCCTCTTCCAGGGATTAGCTGAGGCAACATACATATTCAGGCTGCGGATTTGCCTCTTTCCAACCCACAGCATGGTGGTGGCAGCATCATGCTGTGGGGATATTTTTCAGTGGCAGGAGCTGGGAGACTAGTCAGGATCAAGGGAAAGGTGAATGCAGAAATGGACTGAGACATCCTTGATGAAAACCTGCTCTAGAGGCCAGATGGAAGCCACTCCTCAGTAAAAGGTACATGACAGCCCGCCTGGAATTTGCCAAAATGCACATGAAGGACTATCAGACCATGAGAAACAAAATTCTCTGGTCTGATGAAACAAAGATTGAACTCTTTGGCCTGAATGGCAAGCGCCATGTCTGGAGGAAACCAGGCACCGCACCATCACCTGGCCAATACCACCCCTACAGTGAGGCATGGTGGTGGCAGCACTATGCTGTGGGGGTGTTTTTCAGCGGAAAATCAGTGCCTCATCAACAGTGCTGCCCATTAGTGTCACCTACCACTGCCCATCAGTTACACCTATCAGTGCTCATCAGTGGCATCTATCAGTGTTAGGGTCCTGATCGTGGAGAGCCTCTGCAGAGGCTTCTGTGCCCAGCAGCACCACCTACCAGTGCCCACCAGCGCCACCTACCAGTGCCCACAGTGCCACCCATCAGTGCCCACAGTGCCACCCATCAGTGCCCACAGTGCCAACTATCAGTGTCGCCAATCAGTGCCTCATCAACAGTGCTGCTCATCAGTGTCACCTACCAGTGCCCATCAGTGTCACCTACCAGTGCCCATCAATGCCCATCAGTGTCACCTACCAGTGCTCATCAGTGTCACTTATCAGTGCCCATCAGTGGCATCTATCAGTGTTAGGGTCCCAATCATGGAGAGCCTCTGCAGAGGCTTCTGTGCTCAGCAGTGCCACCTACCAGTGCCCACCAGCGCCACCTACCAGTGCTTCTGTGCTCAGCAGTGCCACCTACCAGTGCCCACCAGCGCCACTCATCAGTCCCCACAGTGCCACCTATCATTGCCCAGTGTGCCACCTATCAGTGTCACCAATCAGTGCCTCATCAACAGTGCTACCCATCAGTGTCACCTCCCAGTGTCCATCAGTGTCACCTCCCAGTGCCCATCAGTGTCACCTACCAGTGCCCATCAGTGCCATCTATCAGTGTTACCTATCAGTAACACCTATAAGTGCCCTTCAGTGCCCATCAGTGCCACCCATCAGGGCCCATCAGTGCCATCTTTTGCCATCTTTTTCTGCCAATTTGTTTTTTTTCTAAATTTTCCATCTTTTTTTGTTTGTTTAGCAAAAAAATAAAAAATAAAAACCCCGGCTGTGATTAAATACCACCAAAAGAAATCTCTATTTGTGTGAAAAAAAAATGATAACAATTTAATTTGAGTACAGCATTGCATGACCGCGCAATTGTCATTCAAAGGGTGACAGCGCTGAAAGCTGAAAATTGGTCTGTACAGGAAGAGGGGGTTTAAGTGCCCGGTAAGCAAGGGGTTAATCCATTTTGGAATAAGTAACATAAAAAAAGGTGGAAAAAGTGAATGTTTTCCGGATGCACCGCACGCTGTATGACTTTCATGTAAAGACTGTAGAGTTCCTCTTATTCTTGTAAAGTACAAAGTTTATAGTTTACATCTGCAAGACTCGTACTTATGGTCATTTTAGTGATAATAAAAGACTCGTATTTTGCAACATCTGCTATTTAATCAGAAGGAGGGAAGGTTTTGAAGTCTGAGCTGTAGTCCTGAGTATCGCACATATCAAGCCCAGTAAATGACGGAAGGGACAAGCAACACTGTCATCCCATCTACACTGCGCGCCATATCGGGGACAATGAACTGAAAATGGACATTAGGCGTAATTTAGGATGATGTGTCCTTAGGGCAAAGAGTCATTAGCATGTGGTAAAGCAGAAACCTTCACTTAATTAATTTCTGTTTTTACCAAAAAAAAAAAAACAAAAAACTCACATTCTTCCCATTATTCACATTGTAATGGGAGAGAGTTTTTTTTAAATTTCACATTAACACATGAAAAACTACCCCGTGCATCATTAGTCTTCACCGACTATTACAGAGGGGGTAGAACTAAGGGTCACTATTTCAGGGTCTTTATATTTAGTTCATGTTCAATATTAATGTGCATTTTACTGAATAGATATGTGCTAGTCATAGTTATAGACCACTAGATTGTCAAAAGTATTGGGACACCTGCCTTTACTCACAAATTTGAAGCCACCAAGCTCCTCATTCACTCCCTCGTTATCTCTCACCTTGACTATTGCAACTCCCTTCTCATTGGCCTGCCTCTCCATAGGCTCCTCCCCTCTTCAGTCTATCATGAATGCTGCTGCCAGGCTTATCCATCTTACCAACCACTCAGTGTCTGCCAACCCTCTCCTCCAATCCCTACACCCCGGTGGGTGACTCCGCCCCCCTCTGACAACATGGGGAAAGCCACAGGGAAGTCCCCATGAAGTCCCCGTGCGTCAGAGAAGGGTGGGGTCACCGGGTGGCCCTGCCCTCCGTTATATAAGAAATGTCAGAGGAAGCGAAGCGTCACACGGCTGAAGACTCAAACTGAGGCGGATCATGCGGACAGAGCAGAGAAGAAGGCTGGAGGAAGATGCGGGACGAGAAGAGCAGAGGAAGAAGAAGATGGAGAAGAAGAAGGTGAAGAAGAAGATGGAGGAAGAAGAAGAACACCCAAAGAACACCAGAAGAAAGACAATGGAAGAAGAAGCCGAAAGAAGAAGAAATTAATAAAGGACTTGTCAAAAACTGTCTCTTGTGTTCTTTAACCTTTTTGACACTTTTTTGTGAAATGGTAGGGGTACATTTGTACCCCATTACCAATACACACAGGGGGGGCCGGGATCTCGGGGGGTTCCCTTGTTAAAGGGGACTTCCAGATTCCGATAAGCCCCCCACCTGCAGACCCACACAACCACCGGGCAAGGGTTGTGGGGATGAGGCCCTTCTCCCCATCAACATGGGGACAAGGTGTTTTGGGGGGGTACCTCAAAGCACCCTCCCAATGTTGAGGGCATGTGGCCTGGTACGGTTCATGAGGGGGGGCGCTCTCTCGTCCCCCCTCTTTTCCTGCAGCCTGCCAGGTTGTGTGCTCGGATAAGGGTCTGGTATGGATTTTTGGGGGGACCCCACACCATTTTTTTTTTAAATTTTGGCGCGGGGTTCCCCTTAAAATCCATACCAGACCTGAAGGGTCTGGTATGGATTTTGAGGGGGAACCCCACGCCATTTTTTTATTTTGGGGCGGGGTTCCCTTAATATCCATACCAGACCTGAAGGGCCTGGTATGGAATTTAGGGGGACCCCCACGCCATTTTTTATTATTTTGGCATGGGGTTCCCCTTAATATCCATACCAGACCTGAAGGGCCTGGTATGGAATTTAGAGGGACCCCCATGCATTTTTTTAAAATTTTGGTTCGGGGTTCCCCTGTGGGGAATTCCCATACCGTTTTTATCAATGAACTTTTATGTGTATTGTCGGACCGGCAATTCATTAATAGCCACGAGTAGTTTTAAATGACTTTTTTTCCTTTGAAATGTCATTTTGCTGTCAGACTGTTCTAAACACGGGAAACATGCGCCCCTTTACAGGCATACTATAGACACCCCCCAGGTAGGAAATTTAAAGGAATATAACACTTTTATTGTTTCACTTTAAGCATTATTAAAATCACTGCTCCCAAAAAAACGGCCGTTTTTAAAACTTTTTTTTGCATTGATCCATGTCCCCTGGGGCAGGACCCGGGTCCCCAAACACTTTTATGACAATACCATGCATATAAGCCTTTAAAATTAGCACTTTTGATTTCTCCCATAGACTTTTAAAGGGTGTTCCGCGGCTTTCGAATTTGCCGTGAACACCCCAAATTGTTTGCTGTTCAGCGAACTGGCAAACAGCCGATGTTCGAGTCGAACATGGGTTCGACTCGAACTCAAAGCTCATCCCTAATCACCAATCTTGTCTCCAAATATCATCCAAATCATCCTCTCCGCTCTTCTCAAGACCTCTTACTCTCAAGCTCTCTCGTCTCCTCCTCCCATGCTCGTCTCCAGGACTTCTCCAGAGCCTCTCCCATCCTCTGGAACTCGCTACCTCCACTGGTCCGGCTATCTCCTACTCTTGCTACCTTCAGGCGACCCCTGAAAACTCATCTCTTCAGGGAAGCCTACCACGTCTCCAACTAATCTTCTACCACTTCTATCAGCTCATTCCCCACAGCGACAACTTTTTGTACCACCTACCCCACCCTATTAGATTGTAAGCTCTTCTGAGCAGAGCCCTCTTAACCCTCGTGTATTTTATTGTATTATAAATGTATTGTCTCCTTTTTATATTGTAAAGCGCTGCGTAAACTGTTGGCGCTATATAAATCCTGTATAATAATAATAATAATAACTTTAATGGCATCCCAGTCTTAGTCCGTTGGGTTCAATATTGAGTTGGCCCACCCTTTGCAGCTATAACAGCTTCAAACCCCAAACAGGTCCATAAAGACATGAATGAGCGAGTTTGGGGTGGAGGAACTTGACTGGCCTGCACAGAGTCCCGACCTCAACCCGATAGAACACCTTTGGGACAGTGGCGGCCCGCCCACTAGGGGCGCCCGGGCTTGCTCCTCCTATGCATGTGTCCAGACCCCTGATCTACATAGAGGGCACTGAAAGCATGGGTTCCAATAGGGGGGGGTGGTGTTCTTCTTGAAGAATGTGATGAGACCAGAGGCTTTAATAGGCTTCAAAATAGGGTGGGCTCAGGGGGCGCAGAGCAATGTGCTCCGAGCCCACCCAGTTGTGTGACAATAGTGAATGAATATTTGTTATTTTTACACTGATCCTCCTCCTGGCTAATCAGGAAGCGGATCGTGAGACCCAATTGGCAGAGGGTCCTAACTTCTGATTGGCTGGGAGGAGAAGTGATCGCAATCAATGGGGTAAGTGTCGGGGGGGTGGGTTATGTGGTTGGTTGGCTGGCTGACTGATGAGGCCAAGGCCCCAAGAAAATTGAGCACCAGCCGCCACTGGTGAAGACCAGAATGTAATTATATATATCTATATATAAAATGAAAAAATTATCTATCTATCTATCTAATCCATATATATATATATATATATATATATATATATATATATATATATATATATATATATATATATATATATGTATATATATATATATATATATATGTATATATATATATAATTTTTTCTTTTTTTTTTTTTTTTTTTTATTGTAAATTTTTCCGCTTATAGCGCAAAAAATAAAAACCACAGAGGTGATCAAATACCACCACAAGAAAGCTCTATTTTTTGGGGAAGAAAAGACATAAATTTCGAATGTGCACAACTTTGCATGACCGCGCAATTGTCAGTTACCTACTTGACCTCCGGAAGATTTACCCCCCTTCATGACCAGGCGATTTTTTGCGATGCGGCACTGCATTAGTTTAACTGACAATTGCGCGGTAGTGCGACGCTGTACCCAAAAAAAATTGACGTCCTTTTTTTCCCCACATACAGAGATTTCTTTTGGTGGTATTTGATCACCTCTGCGGTTTTTATTTTTTGCACTGTAAACAAAAAAAGAGCGACTGTTTTGAAAAAAAATATATAAATATATATATATGTTTTTACTTTCTGCTATAAAACATATCCAAAGAAAAAAATGTAAAAATCAAATTTCTTCATCAATTTAAGCCAATATGTATTCTTCTGCATGTTCTTGGTAAAAAAAAAAAACATCTCTATAAGGGTATATTGATTGGTTTGCGCAAAGGTTATCGCACCTACAAACTATGGGATATTTTTATTTATCTATTTTTTATACTAGTAACAGCGGCGATCGGCGACTTATAGGGGGACTGCGATATTGCGGCAGACAAATCGGACACTAAAACTATATTTTTTACTTTCTA
Organism: Aquarana catesbeiana; assembly: GCF_042186555.1. Lineage (NCBI taxonomy): Eukaryota > Metazoa > Chordata > Amphibia > Anura > Ranidae > Aquarana > Aquarana catesbeiana. Next base: position 9,075,621 of record NC_133332.1, read on the forward strand.
TAAAACATATCTAATAAAAATTTAAAAAAAATCTAATTTCTTCATCAATTCAGGCCAATATGTATTCTGCTTTATGTTTTTGGTAAAAAAAAATTCCAGTGTATATTGATTGGTTTGCGCAAAATTTATAGCACCCACAAACTGTGCGATATATTTATGGAATTTTCACTTTTTTTTTTTACTAGTAATGGCGGCAATCAGCGACTTATAGCTGGACTGCGATATTATGGCAGACAATTAGACACTAACTGACACTTTTTGGGGACCAGTAATACTAATACAGTGATCAGTGCTAAAAAATATGCACTGTCACTGTACTAATGACACTGGCTGGGAAGTTGGTTTACATGGGGGGGGGGGTGATCAAATAGTTAAATGTGTGTCTATTATTATTAAGGATTATTATTATTAAGGATTTATATAGCGCCAACAGTTTACGCAGCGCTTTACAATATAAAAGGGAGACAATACAGTTATAATATAATACAATACAATAGGATTAAGAGGGCCCTGCTCAGAAGAGCTTACAATCTAATAGGGTGGGGCAGGTGGTACAAAAGGTTGTGTCTAACCAATACTTGTGTACTGTGGGGGGAGGTGCTTTGACTAGGGGAAGGCATGGATCCCGTGTCCCTGCTTTGCAGAGGCACGGAATCCATGCCTTCCCTACTGACAGAAATAATAAAAAAGGGGATTTGGGACTATGAATGAGGTTCTAGACATAGTGGGGGTGTGTTTAAAAGAATCACATGTTTATTAACATGAAGGATATATAGGTATAAATATCTGGGTCATGGGGTTGCGCATAAAATTACATATATATCATGGACATAAGAGACACATAGTCATATCGACTTGGAATCTCATGACAATATGGCGAATACATATATATAACATGGTACATCAAGGATACAAAATGATATCAGCTTAAAGGCACATGACAGTAACGAAAAATAGTGAGCAATTCCCATGAATCCATATACAGTAAATATACACACAGTTCTAGAAGCGGCACAGTGTAATGAGGTGGAATGGTGTGGATGGATAAAATCACAATTGCTTTTGGGACAGTAGACTTGATTGGTTGCTGATAATGGTATATGTTGGCATCCTAGATTGTCCGACGCGTTTCGTGTTTGCACACACTAATCAGGGTAAGATGCTCCCAAATATCTAAAAAGACTGAAATGTATTAAGTCTAATGTAACACTAAGCGTAACAGGAAGAGGCAGCTATGCCAGTCCTGGATACTTACGTATAGAAAGTAGATGATGGGGGTGTGTTGGATGTGGGACCAGGGCCAACAGGAAGGTGACCGTCCCGAAAGCTGGGGTGTTATGGAGCCGCGTGTAACTGGGGCGCAATGCACAGAGCTACTGACAGAATGGCGACTCGCCTTGTTTACATAGACAGACCGCCGTTCTGGCTCTCTGCCTAAAGATTGGTGGGCGCCGGCGGACATCGAGTTTGCGGTACCCGCAGATCAGCTCCCGCTGTGTATAATGATACATGTGCGACCCAGAAGTGCAGGATCTAGGTATGCGATCCTGCGCAGGAGAGCCACCTTGCCGCGGTATAAGTTATATGGTCGGCAAGCGGTTAGAGTAACGCAGTGCCGTATAGCAAAAAAAGGGCCTGGTCATGAAGGGGGTAAATCTTTCCGGAGGGTAAGTTATAAGGTGGGTTGTGGAGGGGAGGGGGGCAACTCCATATTGCAAAGCTACGTAGTTAGTAAGGTTGAATAAAGACACCGGTCTGTTCATATTGACGTCCATGGTTTTGGTACGGGATGTCCGACCAGCTCATAGACAGTGGGGGGGGGAATAATGATTTGATCTCCTGCAGATTGTGTAAGTTTGCCCACTTACAAAAAAATGAAGGGTCTAAAAAAAATTTTTATAGGTGTATTTTAAATGATAGAGACAGAATATCAACCAAAAATCCAGAAAAAAAAAAACCACATAATACAAATGTTATAAATGGAGTTGCAGTTCAGTGAGTAAAATAAGTATTTGATCCCCCTACCAACCATCAATATTTCTAGCTCCCACAGACTGGCTACAGTAGGTGCTCATGTGGTACACAGATTAGTCCTGTTAATGTAAGAAGGTCCTCCTAACGAAAACTCGTTATGTGTATAAAAGTCACCTGTCCACAGAATCTCTTTCTTCCATTCCAACCTCACCATCATGGGGAAGACCAAAGATCTCTCAGAGGACGTCAGGGACAAGATTGTAGACCTGCACAAGGCCAGAATGGCCTGCAAGACCATCAGCAAGAAGCTTAGTGAGAAGGAGACAACTGTCGGAGTGATCATTTGCAAATGGAAGAAGTATAAAATAATCATCAATCGCCCTCGGTCTGGAGCTCCATGCAAGATTTCTCCTCATGGGGTGAGGATGATCATGAGAAAAGTGAGGGATCAGCCCAGAACTACACAGGAGAAACTTGTGAATGATCTCAAGGCAGTTGGGACCACAGCCACCAAACAAACCATTGGTAGCACAATATGCTGCCATGGATTGAAATCCTGCAGCCCCCGCAAGTTACCCCTCCTCAAGAAGACACATGTACAGGCCCTTCTGATGTTTGCCAATGAACATCTAAATCAGGGGTGTCCAAACTTTTTTCAAAGAGGGAGATTTGATGAAGTGAACATGCTTGAGGGCCGACCATTTTGCCTGACATGCTTTAAACCATTAAAATTTGGTCTAAGTGTGTCCGTCCGAGCGCTAATACACTGCCCAACAAGAATTCTCTTGCCTTTGTGGCTGTGTGTGGTGAAGAGATGAACTTGGGTGTGTTAGGAAGAATCTTACATTTTAAATTAAGAACTGTGAAGCAAAATAAGGGTCAGTGCCCATCAATGCAGCCTAATCAGTGCCCATCTGCAGCCTCACAAGTGCCATAAATGCAGCACCCAGCATATTGCCATGAATGCAGCACCCACTCCATTGCCATGAATGCAGCACCCACCGTATTGCCATTAATGCAGCACCCATCATATTGCTATTAATGCAGCACCCACCATATTGCCATTAATGCAGCACCCACCGTATTGCCATTAATGCAGCACCCATCATATTGCTATTAATGCAGCACCCACCATATTGCCATTAATGCAGCACCCACTGTATTGCCATGAATGCAGCACTCACCATATTGCCATGAATGCAGCACTCACCGTATGGCCATGAATGCAGCACCTACTGTATTGCCATTATTGCAGCACCCACCGTATTGCCATCAATGCAGCACCCACCGTATTGCCATGAATGCAGCACCCACCGTATTGCCATGAATGCAGCACCCACCGTATTGCCATGAATGCAGCACTCACCATATTGCCATTAATGCAGCACCCACCGTATTGCCATTAATGCAGCACCCACTCCATTGCCATGAAAGCAGCACCCAACGTATTGCCATGAATGCAGCACCCACCGTATTGCCATTAATGCAGCACCCACTGTATTGCCATGAATGCAGCACCCACCATATTGCCATGAATGCAGCACCCACCATATTGCTACTAATGCACCACCCACTCCATTGTCATTAATGCAGCACCCACATTGACATGAATGCAGACTCACCATTGGCGTCAGTGCAGCCTGATTCATGTCCATCTGCAGCCTTGGAGGAGACAGGGAGGGGGCGGGACGAGCGCCAACAGACATACAGGAGAAACTCCTGTTTTTTCGGCTGCCTCTTTAATTGAAAGTCCTGTCTCCTGTGATGGACAGAACAGTTGTCCAATGGCAGCGCAGGAGACGGGACTTTCTTTTACACAGGACGTCGTGTAAACAGGAAATACTCCTGTATGTATGGCGGTTGTCCCGTCCCCTCCAAGGCAGCCAGCATTTATCTTTTGTGGCCCCCGGCGCTCGGGGATTCGCTGGGGGCCACAAAAGATATATATGTCAAAATCACCAGGCGGGCCATCCGAAACCGGAACGCGGGACTCGATTGGCCCGCGGGTTGGAATTTGGACATGCCTGATCTAAATGATTCAGAGAAGGATTGGGAGACAGTGCTGTGGTCAGGTGAGACCAAAATTTAGCTCTTTGTCATTAACTCGACTCGCCATGTTTAGAGGAAGAAAAATACTGACTACGACCCTAAGAACACCATCCCTACAGTCAAGCATGGTGGTGGAAACATGATGCTTTGGGGCTGTTTTTCTGCTAAAGGTACAGGCCGACTTTGCTGCATTGAGGGGCCAACGAACTGGGCCATGTATTGTAAAATCTTGGATGAGAACATTCTTCCCTTAGCCAGAACACTGAAGATGGGTCCTGGATGGCTCTTCCAGCATGACAGTGACCCAAGGCAACAAAGGAGTGGCTTGAGAAGAAGTATATTAAGGTCATGGAGTGGCCTAGCCAGTCTCCAGACCTTAATCCTATAGAAAATTTATGGAAGGAGTTGAAACTTCGAGGTGCCAAGCGATAGCAAGAAACCTTAAGGATTTAGAGAAGATCTGTGAAGAAGAGTGGACCAAAATCCCTCCTGAGATGTCTGCAAACCTGGTCACCAACTACAAGAAACGTCTGACCTCTGTGATCGCCAACAAGGGTTTCTCCACCAACTACTAAGTCATGTTTTGCTTGCTTGTTTTACTCACTGAACTGCAACTTAATTTGTATTGTGTGTTTTTTCTGGATTTTTGGTCGATATTTTCTCTCGATCATGTTAAATACACCTATGATAAAAATGATAGACCCTTCATTTCTTTGTAAGTGGGCAAACTGCAGGGGATCAAATAATGATTTTTCCTCCTGTAGGTGTAATGGTCAGGAGTCTTCCAACAATTGTCCATATGGTGTAGTAAATATACAATGAAACAAGGTATATAAAAGAATAGTACACATCAATAAGATGATTTACATTTAACAGAATGGGTTTGGATATCAATTTTTTTTTACAAAGTACCAAAAAAATAATTGTTTCCTTTAAACCAATCTACAGCAGAAACAGGAATCATCTAGTAGAGGGAGCCCCATCCTCCCCGTGGTCAGCACCCTACCTTGGGATTGTACTCTACTATACCGGCTGTCGCGTGAATGTCACATTTGCATTTTAAAATACCCTGTGCCGTTTTTAGTATTGTTTTAATTGAAGTCATTAATTCAGCTACTATATGGGGAAAGTAAACTAGAAAGCTACAAAGCTTCTCACTAAGGGGAAGGGGGGGGGGGGGTCCATTCTAAATGGATTTATGGGTTGTTACTAGCAGTTAAGCTAAAAATATAATACTGAAAGTGGGAATCTAAAAAAGTAAAAAAGAAAAACAAAAGATAGAATAAAAAAAAACAAAAAAAACAGAAGAAACTCAAGAAAAGAACCTTTTCACATTTGAACAGTTTACCAATTCAATGATATCTATACTTTTGCATAGTTCCAGGTGCCTGGAGCTGAAGAACTGCTGACCTGACTATTATCAGCTCTCTTGGGACCAGAAAACTGATACAAGCTACCCAAAACCTCTATAGACCTTCATGACCTCCATGATTGACATCACTCTGCTGCAAAGCTCCCCTATCCCTATACCTGTGTGGGCTCCAGACTTCAGTGCCGGGACAAGATCATCCAGTGCCCAGGGCAAAGATGGCAAATTGCGCCCCCCCCCCCCCCCTTCATTATGTGTGGGCTTAAGGAGGAGGGGAAGAGAAAGCACAGCCTGCACCTCCTCCTGGCTCTCTCCTCCTCTCCTTTCTGCTTTTAGCACTGGGCTGACAGTAGTAGTGATGCCACTGTCACTACCCCTGTCAGCCTCATAGTAGAAGGAACTTGCGGCGCCCCCCCATCCCTACAATACACACTGTGCCCAGGGCAGGGGGTGACTAGTAGGAGGATCCTGGTGAGGCCTTCATTTGGAAGAAGGACCGCGTCTGGAGAATGTTCCCCCCCTCCCTCCCTTCTTTGGGTTCGGTTGTTTGGCATTTCTTGGGACAGTTCTCTTGAGGTGCTTTGTCATGGCAGCTGGCGGGATACAAGGTCCTTGTATGTGCATTATTAGAGGCAAAAATGTACATTGGTAGGGACCTATCTCGGGTATATGGCTCCCAGTAGACTCACCCTGTGGCCCCCCATCGGAACGGGCGAGCTCTGGCTACTCTTGCTATCACCAGGACCCCAAAGTCCCCCGGTATTCAACTATTAGACCTCTGCTCATTATTCTGCATGGTCCAGTTCCCCTATCGGCACTACCCATTGGGATCTGGCACCCATGGGCTTTTTGCTCCAGGCGATGTGTTAGGGGGCTTTTTGGCTGTGGAGGTGGCTGCTCTTTTGTCCTTTCGACTTGCAATAGACTAGATAAAGATCAGTGATGTCCTTAATGCCCTGATGAACCAAAATATAAATGCGAAACATGTTGGCTGGTTGATCACAAATTATCTCTGAACACAAGCTATTGTATGGTCATCTTGATGCTTGATTGTCATTTCCGTGATGTATATTTTAAATATTCTCAATAAAATTTATACTTTTATATTAACTATTGCTGGATTGGCTCACCGTTAACAGACACATTATCTCCCCCTTTAAAATCCCACTCTACCAGAGAGAGCTCTGTCTCTCTCTTCACATTTGTCCTCCCAGTAGTTGTATCTGCTAGTAGTGGTGTTATCTCTAAACTGGTATTTTGCTGCTGTAGGCCTCATTTTTGGTTAAGCGGGTTCTTGAAGTAGTGATGCCTACAAGGGCCTTGGGGCTCCATTTTTCATACTGTACTGAATGTTTTGTATGTTATATACATGTTATTTGTGCAGTTTGTTAGTAAAAGGGCTGCTATGGCCATTCAACTCCAGCTTTGTGTCATGGGTGTCACTTGGGTAAGGCAAGGACCTCCAAACATTCTTAACAAAGGGCCAATGTACTGCCTAGGGTTGCCACCTCATCCCTTTAAACCCGAACACATTTTACACAGTTTCTGTGGCTGATTAAGGTGGTAATTAAACTCACTTGGTGCCTTATCTGCATTAAATTAACCTCAGAACCTGTGTAATTCATACTGTATGTGTTCGGGTTTAGAGGGATGAGGTGGCAACCCTAGTACTGCGCTTTAGATTTTAGGGGGCCCTATGTGGAGAAAGAAAGGACAGATCCTGGAGCAGAAACACAAATACTTTGGCCACCTAATGCGAAGAGAGGACTCATTGGAAAAGACCCTGATCCTGGGAAACATGGAAGGAAAAAGGAGAAGAGGATGACAGAAAACAAGATGAATATATAGCATCATCGAAACAATGGCCACGAAGTTAAGCAAGCTCTGGGAGGCAGTGGAGGACAGAAAAGCCTGGCACACTATGGTCCATAAAGTCACAAAGTGTCGGACAAGACTAAACGACTGAAGAACAACAAAGTGGAAAGAACAACACCCCATCTTTGGTATTAGGGGGAGAAATAGTTAGGTGTCAGTGGGAGGAATAGTGCCCCATTGTTGGTGTCAGTGAAAGGATTTATGCTCCATCCTTGGCATCAGTAGCAGGAATTATGCCCCATTGTTGGTGTCAGTGGGAGGATTTATGCCAGTAGAAAGAATAATGCCTCAAGGGCCGGATACAGGTAAGCAAAGGGCCGCATCTGGCCCCCAGGCCATGGTTTGGAGACCACAGGGGTAAGGTGAGAGTAGAGGTTGGTCAAGCAGTCGTAGGGACAAATCATCTCATTAGGCAGATCACACAATTAATATTAGGTATTGCTGCACACACCAGAGTGAGAGGAATACTTCTCAGGTAATCGTTTGTGGTAAACCCAAAATCGATAAGCTATATATACAGTATCTCACAAAAGTAAGTACACCCCTCACATTTGTGTAAATCTTTTTATGTGACAACACTGAAGAAATGACACTTTGCTACAATGTAAAGTAGTGAGTGTACAGCTTGTATAACAGTGTAAATTTGCTGTCCCCTCAAAATAACTCAACACACACCCATTAATGTCTAAACCGCTGGCAACAAAAGTCAGTACACCCCTAAGTGAAAATGTCCAAATTGGGCCCGATTAGCCATTTTCCCTCCCCGGTGTCATGTGACTCGTTAGTGTTACAAGGTCTCAGGTGTGAATGGGGAGCGGGTTTGTTAAATTTGGTGTTATCGCTCTCACTCTCTCATACTGGTCACTGGAAGTTCAACATGGCACCTCATGGCAAAGAACTCTCTGGGGATCTGAAAAAAAGAATTGTTGCTCTACATAAAGATGGCCTAGGCTATAAGAAGATTGCCAAGACCCTGAAACTGAGCTGCAGCACGGTGGCCAAGACCATATAGCGGTATAACAGGACAGGTTCCATTCAGAACAGGCCTCGCCATGGTCCACCAAAGAAGTTGAGGTCACGTGCTCAGCGTCATATCCAGAGGTTGTCTTTGGGAAAGACGTATGAGTGCTGCCAGTATTGCTGCAGAGGTTGTAGGGGTGGGGGGTCAGCCTGTCAGTGCTCAGACCATACGCCACACACTGCATCAAATTGGTCTGCATGGCTGTTGCCCCAGAAGGAAGCCTCTTCTAAAGATGATGCACAAGAAAGTCCGCAAACAGTTTGCTGAAGACCAGCACACTAAGGACATGGATTACTGGAACCATGTCCTGTGGTCTGATGAGACCAAGATAAACTTATTTGGTTCAGATGGTGTCAAGCGTGTGTGGTGGCAACCAGGTGAGGAGGACAAAGACAAGTGTGTCTTGCCTACAGTCAAGCATGGTGGTGGGAGTGTCATGGTCTGGGGCTGCATGAGTGCTGCCGGCACTGGGGAGCTACAGACCATTGAGGGAACCATGAATGCCAACATGTACTGTGACATACTGAAGCAGAGCATGATCCCCTCCCTTCAGAGACTGGGCCGCAGGGCAGTATTCCAACATGATAACCACCCCAAACACACCTCCAAGACCACCACTGCCTTGCTAAAGAAGCTGAGGGTAAAGGTGATGGACTGGCCAAGCATGTCTCCAGACCTAAACCCTATTGATCATCTGTGGGGGATCCTCAAACAGAAGGTGGAGGAGCGCAAAGTCTCCAACATCCACCAGCTCTGTGATGTCGTCATGGAGGAGGGGAAGAGGACTCCAGTGGCAACCTGTGAAGCTTTGGTGAACTCCATGCCCAAGAGGGTTAGGGCAGTACTGGAAAATAATGGTGGCCACACAAAATATTGACACATTGGGCCCAATTTGGACATTTTCACTTATGTAGAGCAACAATTCTTTTTTTCAGATCCTCAGAGAGTTCTTTGCCATGAGGTGCCATGTTGAAGTTCCAGTGACCAGTATGAGAGAGTGAGAGCGATAACACCAAATTTAACACACCTGCTCCCCATTCACACCTGAGACCTTGTAACACCAACGAGTCACATGACACCGGGGAGGGAAAATGGCTAATTGGGCCCAATTTGGAGATTTTCACTTAGGGGTGTACTGACTTTTGTTTCCAGCGGTTTAGACATTAATGGCTGTGTGTTGAGTTATTTTGAAGGGACAGCAAATTTACACTGTTATACAAGCTGTACACTCACTACTTTACATTGTAGACAAGTGTCATTTCTTCAGTGTTGTCACATGAAAAGATAGAAGAAAATATTTACAAAAATGTGAGGGGTGTACTCACTTTTGTGCGCGTAAAGGCAGGCGTCCCAATACTTTTGGGAATACAGTTCATGTCACTTTTTTTGGCCATAGTTCCAATTTAAGTCGTCTCCCTTTGCCCAGAATAACATTTAGGCAACGACACACTAAATATGCAAAACAAAATAGAAAGAAGAAAGAAAAGACTGATAATAACGACTGATTTTCACCAGTAGGAAAAAAAAAAAAAGCAACCACAGAGAGCGCTCGGCTGACAGTTGTTGGGAAGAAGAGACGCCACGGGCACACAATGACTTTTACATTCTCGCCTAACGACTCTTTCTGCTACCTGAGCCCTTTTTTTTTTTTTTTTTTTCGCTGGATAGAAGGCGCTTTGTAAATTGACCCGGGGCTAGAGCAGAGAAATAAGGCTTGCGCTCCTCGGAGACTCCGGCGCTCGGCACTTCCTGCCATCCTTAGTTTAGCACTTTGGTGAACATACTCTTTTACAAGTCTGGCCATTTGCTCATAGCCCGGGGGCAACTTCAATTCAGGCTTTAGTACAAAAACAGAAGGCCGTCTTCAGAGCATTCGCTTCCACTCCTGGGGAACGCGCCGTGCCAACTCTAACTAAGACACACGTAACCTTTCAAGATTTGGTTGAAACCAAACTCCTTGAAGGATTTTTTTTTTTTTGCTTCAACTTTACAAAAATAGAGGTGGCTGAATTATAAAAGATTTCTTCTTACAGACTGTGATATATAAATACAGATGTGCACGGGGATGTACAACTTAAATATTGTACAACCGGCACCGGCAGAAGTGACAAAGGTATATTTAGTATGCCCTGTAATACACATAGCAGAGCGGAGAAGAGGACAGAACGGCTGCACAGCTGTTCAAGTTGATGTAATCCTGAAATGAATGACATTTCATTGGCTTAAAGCCCCTTTTATCACAAGCAACTGACATTTTTGATTCCGGTTTCCAACTGACATTTTTTTTTAACCACTTGCCTACCACCCGATAGCAGTTCTCCTGCTACAGGACGGGCGTGCTGCGCAGGATCACGTATATATACAGGCTCTCCTCACTTCAAGCGGAAAGTAAACTCATCCATACGTGCACGTGCCGGAAACGTAACACTCCCATTGGTTGAGCTCTCAACCAAACTGTCAAACCATCCAATGGCTGGTGTCATAACGGATCACATGTGCAGCACCATGGCAGTCGTAGATTTATGGAAAAATATGTGCAAACGCTGCGCTAACTACTGAAAAAAAGGGGAGAAGGAGCAGCTACATACAGTGTGACAAAAAACAGTACAAATGAAAAGTGCAAAAAATGTAGCGCTCGAGCACGGGAGGAAGTCCATGGACGCCCTCCCGGCAAATTAGGTCCGCTTAAAATATTGATTACTTGTGGCTCCTCGTTTAACGACCTGGTCGCTGGAACGGAACCTGGTCGTTAAAGTGGAAGTAAACCTTCCTATCGTTTTCAGCCAGGGAAGCCGCCATCTTGGCCTCTGTTTAATCTACAACTGAAAAGTGGAAAAATGTAGCGCATAGTAGACAAACGTATAAAGTATTAAATTGATGATAACAGAAATAAAGTAAGGTCCATATGGGAAAGTCCTTAGACTTGGTGCCAGATAATCACTGTGTAACAAATCATAAAGTCTAGAACCCAATGGTGCAGTGATAAAGTGTCCAAATGTGCGAGAACACAGGAGCAACCACTCAAGGGTGATGGATATCCAAAAAAGACTGACAAGGATGATGTGAATCCGTGGGTGAGACCAGCATCAAATGTAAACAGCATCAATGGGTAAGTAATAGATAGATACTCTTACCAAATCCGATGGACTCCCCTGACAGCGACATTGTGTCGAAAAGGCAATGTGCCCGAATGGGACGGATGAGGGAATATCCAGGCAGTTGAGACTTCCAAGGTGGACTCCACTGAACCTCCAGGGATCGTCAGGGTAGGTCTTCACAGTTGGAGCTCCAATCTGGAATCTTGGAAGTAAGCTATACCACACATGGCCAAAACTTTTCTGTTCTGATGAAATTGCTGTGTGTTCCACCCTGTCCTTTTCTCAGACATTTGGTAAGAGTATCTATCTATTACTTACCCATTGATGCTGTTTACATTTGATGCTGGTCTCACCCACGGATTCACATCATCCTTGTCAGTCTTTTTTGGATATCCATCACCCTTGAGTGGTTGCTTCTGTGTTCTCGCACAGTCGGACACTTTATCACTGCACCATTGGGTTCTACACTTTATGATTTGTTACACAGTGATTATCTGGCACCAAGTCTAAGGACTTTCCCACATGGACCTTACTTTATTTCTGTTATCATTAATTTAATACTTCATACGTTTGTCTACTATGCGCTACATTTTTCCACTTTTCAGTTGTAGATTAAACAGAGGCCAAGATGGCGGCTTCCCTGGCTGAAAACGATAGGAAGGTTTACTTCCACTTTAACGACCAGGTTCTGTTCCAGCGACCAGGTCGTTAAATGAGGAGCCACAAGTAATCAATATTTTAAGCGGACCTAATTTGCCGGGAGGGCGTCCATGGACTTCCTCCCGTGCTCGAGCGGCCTGCGCGCACCCCTGCAGGGCACACGCGGCGTGCTCTGTGATCAGCAAGTCTATGAGACTTGGCTGGTCACAGATCGGAGTAGGGGGTTGATCCCGACACCCCTTACCATGTGATCAGCTGTCAGCCAATGACAGCTGATCATGTGACGTAAATAGAGCCGGTAATCGGTAAAAAGCTGATCACCGGTGGCTGTGACAGGGACATCTTTCCCGATCGTGGAGAGCCTCTGCAGAGGCTTCTGTGCCCAGCAGCTCCACCTACCAGTGCCCACCAGCGACACCCATCAGTGCCCACAGTGTCACCCATCAGTGCCCACAGTGCCACCCACCAGTGCCCACAGTGCCACCCATCAGTGCCCACAGTGTCACCTATCAGTGCCTCATCACCAGTGCTGCCTATCAATACCACCTACCAGTGCCCATCAGTGCCGCCCACCAGTGCCCACAGTGCCACCCATCAGTGCCCACAGTGCCACCCACCAGTGCCCACAGTGCCACCCATCAGTGCCCACAGTGTCACCTATCAGTGCCTCATCACCAGTGCTGCCTATCAATACCACCTACCAGTGCCCATCAGTGCCGCCCATCAGTGCCACCTATCAGTGCCCATCTTCTGAGTGGTCGTCAAACAGGTAAGTCGTTAAACGAGGAGTATTTGTACACTATCTTGTCAAAAGTATTGGGACGCCTGCCTTTACACACATATGAACTTTAATGACATCCCAGTCTTAGTCCGTAGCGTTCAATATTGAGTTGGCCCACCCTTTGCAGCTATAACAGCTTCAACTCTTCTGGGAAGGCCATCCACAAGGTTTAGGAGTGTGTCTATGGGAATGTTTGACCATTCTTCCAGAAGCGCATTTGTGAGGTCAGGTACTGATGTTGGACGAGAAAGCCTGGCTCGCAGTCTCCGCTCGAATTCATCCCAAAGGTGTTCTGTCGGGTTGAGGTCAGGTGTAGGCCAGTCAAGTTCCTCCACACTAAACTCGCTCATCCATGTCTTCATGGACCTTGCTTTGTGCACTGGTCCAAATCATTTGGTGGAGGGGGGAATATGGTGTGGGGTTGTTTTTCAGGGGTTGAGCTTGGCCCCTTAGCACCATAGGCATGCGCACAGGGTGTGCCAGGTGTGCCTGGGCACACCCTAATCACCCTGTTTGGTACAGATTACCCCTGTTTAGACCCCCTGATCACCAAACCCAACGGAGCTTCTAAATAAATTGTAATATTAAAAGAAAATTGTAAAAAATAATAAAAGTAATAAAAACTACTGGCACCGTCCATTGCTCATACTGTCAATATGTATACACATGTACACACATGCATATGAGCTTTGGGGTGCACACCCTAATGCAATAGGCTGGGCACACCTATGCAAAGCACAATCCATGTTTGGTTAGCTGATTTGGAGGGCAGGGGTCTATTAGACCCCTGATGTCTCCTTAACCATTTGCCACCTGCTAACGAGTGGGGACCTGTTCAAAAGGGGCGCAGGGGTGTTGCCCCCACTAATCAATGCGCCCAGCCCCTAATCTACATACAGGGTGCCGGATGGATTCGAATGTTTTTTTTTTGGAAGCATATGATAAGAGCCAGAGGCTCTAATTGGCTCATAAAAAGGGTGGGTTCGGGGCACAGAGCACTGCGCCCTCTGCCCACCCAGTTGTGTGACAATAGCGAATTAATATTCGCTATTGTCTTCCTGATTCTCCTCCCAGCCAATCAGGAAGAGGGCCCTGAGACCCGATTGGCCAGGGAGTCTTAGGACTCCCGACCAATCGGGTCTCAAAATCCACTTCCTGTTCGGCCAGGAGACGAAGCCCCGGCTCTTCTCTCGGCTGGAGTGAGGAGCAGCAGCCCTACCCCTCGTCCTCGATCCTCGTCATCTCCTAAGGTTAGGTCGCCTTTTCGTCCATCTCCCGTGGGGGGGAGGGTATGGAGGTGGCGGCAGTGCGAGTGAGGGGGGGGGGTTTGTTTGCCCCCCCCAAAAAATATTGAGCACCAGCCGCCACTGCTGCTAACAGTACATTTACTGCTAGCACACCTCCCAACTTTTTGAGATGGGAATGAGGGACACCTATTAGCAAAAGTGTGTAGGCATAGGACACACCCCCCTGCCACGCCCCCTTAAAGGAGAATTCTACAAAAAAATTAAATAACCCCACAAGTGCTCTTTTTTTTTTACAAATGTAGCAATTTAGGAATTGGATGAAAGGTTTAGCACTGGGAAACACTTTTTGAAAAATAACAAATGCATTTCATATACAACTATATAGATCAGACTGAAATGAGGAACAAATGAGGAGGAAAGAGGGACAGAGGGACTTTGTTCCAAATCAGGGACAGTTCCGTGAAATCTGGACAGTTCCTCGAAATCCGGGACAGTCCCTCGAAATCCGGGACAGTCCCTCGAAATCCCGGACAGTCCCTCGAAATCCGGGACAGTCCCTCCAAATCCGGGACAGTCCCTCGAAATCCCGGACAGTCCCTCGAAATCCGGGACAGTGCCTCAAAATCAGAACAGTTGGGAGCTCTGTGCTAGAGGGTGTCACAGTCAGGCACTGCAACATACCCATTCGTAGCGGTGAAGTTCCTCATTTTTGAGCACCCCCTGCTGACCTGTGCAACACGTATGTGAACAGTTAAAAAAATTGCCCCGCACAGCAAGTGGTAAAAATACTATTTTTTTTTATTCTTTGTTGCAACTCAGTGCTTCTGATCTCCTGCAGCTTCTATTCAGCCGCTTCCTGTCTACATGGACTCCAGCGAAGACTGCATGGCATCTCTCGGGGTGGGTTTCCTGATGGCGACAATGATAAACCACGTCTGTGGAATGTGTGTTGAAATGGCCACTTGCATACTTACCAATATTATGGCCCCAGATCCTGGGACACTCTTAAAGCGAAATTTTTATTTTTTCTAAATAACAAACATGTCATACTTACCTGCTTTGTAATGGTTTTGCACAGGGCAGCCCCGATCCTCCTCTTCTCGGGTCCCCCGCCAGCGCTCCTGGCCCTTCCTTCCTGTCAAATGCCCCCAGAGCAAGCAGCTTGCAATAAGGGGCCCCCATGCAGGCGCGCTCCTGAGCCGCTGCTCTTCGTGTCCATTCAGACACGGAGCCGTGGCTCGGCCCCACCCTCTCTCTCTCTCCTCATTGGCTCACTGGCTGTGATTGACAATGGCTCCCGCTACTGTCTCATTGAGGAGGGGGGAGCATCGCTGGATTGAGAGGCTGCTCAGGTAAGTAGTGGCAAGGCCGGGACAAGGGGCAGCTGCTCAGGTCACTGTAGTATCATGTGAGGTGGGGGAGGGGGCAACTCCAGGAGGTTGGGGAGATTTGTGTTGGGAGGGGGACTTTGGAGGGTGGCAGAGGATACGAACTGTTCTAGGAGGGGGGAAATTAGGGGTGTGTGTTAGGAATGGAGATTTTCGGGGGATTTGTGGGGGGGGATGGGAGAAGAGGATTTGTGCTAGGAGGGGGGATTTGGGTGTTTGTGCTAAAAGAGGTGATAAGGTCGAAGAGGGATGGAAATTGTGTCTAGGAGGGGATTTTTTTGGCGGGGGGGGGGGATTTGTGCTAGCAGGGATGATTGGGGGGCATCTATACTAGGAGGGGAAATTTGGGGGGTGGCAGGGGGTAGGAATTGTTTGAGGAGGGGAAAATAGGGGTGTGTGGATTGGATTAGTGATTCGGGGGGATTTGTGTTGGGAGGGATGGGGAAAGAGGATTTGTGCTAGGAAGGGGGGATTTGGGGGGTTTTGCTAGAGGAGGGAGGGAACTTGTGCTAGGAGGGTATTTTTTTGGGGGGGGGGATTTGTGCTAGCAGGGATGATTGGGGGGAATTTAATTCTAGAAGAGGAACTTTAGGGGGGGTTTGTGCTAGGTGGGGGGATTGAGGATGGGGGGGATTTGTGCTAGGAGGGCACATTTGAGGGGTAGAGGATTTGTGCTAGGGGGGTGATTTTTTTGGGGGGGGAGTATTTGAACTTGGAGGGGGTATGGGGGCAAAGATTAGTACTGGTATGGGAGATTTGTACTGGGAGGAGGGGGAATTTTTGCTTAGGGGTTAAACATGCAGATTAGTGCTCAATATTTTGCGGGGGGGGGATTTTTTCTGACAAATAATGCTCAAATATCTTGGTGGGGTGCGGTTTGGTATGTTTGCCCTGGATTCTAGATGAACTTGTCCTGGCACTGAGTATTGGGGGGGGTGATGCATAGAATGCATTGATTGTAAAAAAAAACCCTTCAGTCTTTACCACTTTAACTCCGCCCCCCATGGTCCGCATTTGTCCCCCTACTTTTTGGGTGGGTGCACCTAAATTATGCCAACTTTATATATATTTTATATCTTTTGTAATGAAGTTATTTTGGCAGTGGGTGTGTTCCCGCTTGTCCCATCACCATCTGATGTCTATGAGGATGCCTCCCAACTTTTTGAGGATGAGAACGAGCAAACATATGTAGGTATAGGACACACCCCCTGACAAGCCCCCTTAAAGGCGAATTATACAAAAAAAATGTACAAAATCAAAAAAAAGAAGAAAATTGATTAAACCCACAAGTGTTATTTGTTTGTTTTTTTACCTCTACTATTCCTTTATATTGGTTTTTGGAATTTATAAATGCAACAATTTAGAAATTGGGTGAAAGATATAGCCCTGAAAAAACGCTTTCTGATAGATAAAAAGTGCATTTTATATACAACTATATAGATCAGACCAACATGAGGAAAAAATGAGGAGAGAAGAGGGACAGGGGGACTTTGTTCCAAATCCGGGACAGTCCCTCGAAATCCGGGACAGTCCCTCGAAATCCGGGACAGTCCTTCAAAATCCGGGACAGTCCCTCAAAATCCGGGACAGTCCCTCGAAATCCGGGACAGTCCCTCGAAATCCGGGACAGTCCCTCGAAATCCGGGACAGTTGGGAGCTATGTCTATGGGTAAGTTATATAATAATTGGCAGATTTTATGTAGGGATTTGTTGTTCATCTGATGCTGCCTTAAGAATTATCCGATGCGACCAGTTTAGCTGCAAATTGTTTTTAAGCTGAGTTTTTGCTTCTAAACCTCTCCGCCGTTTCTACCAGTCTCCTGACATTTTCTAGAAGTCCAAAAGAAAAGTTGTGAGGAATCTGATATTAGGGGTCACATCTCCAATTTCACACGGCTAAAAAGACCAGAGCATGAAAAGTCACACATCTAAAAGGTGCCCTTTCCGGGGGTTTGTTTATGTCTCAAGTCTGCGCCGAGCATCATCAAGTTCTCCAAGGAAGACGCCGAATCCGCCGCGCATCAAAATATGTACAAACTGTGCACATAAGCAGAAGAAAAAAAAAAAAAAAAAAACAGCCAGCCTACGCTACTGAAAGACTGACATTCTTTTTCGGTGGGTTATCTTTAACTACTCCCCACCCAGGCCAATTCTGGCATTTCTCTCCTACATGTAAAAAACATTTTTTTGCAAAAAACAATTACTCAGAACCCCCAAACATTATATATATAATTTTTTTTTTTTTTTTTGGAAAGACCCTAGAAAATAAAATGGTGGCCGTTGTAATTTTTTATGTCACACGGTATTTGCGCAGCAATTTTTCAATCGCGATTTTTTTGGGGAAAAAATACACTTTAATGAATCTTAATGCAAAAAAACACCATAGATAATCCAATTTTTATGTAAAATATAAAAGATGTTGTTACGCCAAGTAAATAGACCACCAAGCATGCCATGCTTTAAAATTGCGCACATTCGTGGAATGGCGCAAAAGCTACGTTACTTAAAAAATCTCCATAGGCGGTGCTTTAAAAATTTGTTACAGGTTACCGGTTTAGAGTTACGGAGGAGGTCTAGTGCTACAGTAGATTTATCGCTCTTGCTCTAAAGGTTCCTGGCGATACCTCGCATGTGTGGTCCAAACATTATTTACATATGCGGGCGCGACCTACGTATGCGTTTGCTTCTGGTCACGAGCATGAGGCGACGGGGCACATATGGCAGGCACGTGCGCGTGCCCGCACTGTGTCTCCGGAGCCGAGGTGCGATGTCCGCCGGGCAACTGTGATCGCTCCTGAGAGAGCCAGAGCACAACAATCCCGGTTCTGTCAGGGGAGTAGAGACAGATCGTGTGTTCCTACTAAGTAGGGACAGCGATATGTCTCCTCCCCCAGTCAGTCCCATCTCCCCCCACAGTTAGAACACACCGAGGGAACACATTTAACCCCTTGATCGCACCCTATTGTTAACCCCTTCCCTGCCAGTGACATTTATACAGTAATCAGTGGCTATTTTTAGCTCTGATCGCTGTATAAATGTCAATGGTCTCAAAAATGTGTCCAAACTGTCCAATCTGTCCGCCATAATGTCGCAGTCCTGATTAAAAAACGCAGGTCGCCACCATTACTAGTAAAAAAAATATATATATAATAAAAATTCCATAAATCTATCCCCTATTTTGTAGACGCTATAACTTTTGCGCAAACCAATCAATATACGCTTATTGCAATTTTTCTCTACCAAAAATATGTAGAAGAACACGTATCGGCCTAAACTGATGAAGAAATTAGTGATTTTTGGATATTTATTATAGCAAAAAGTACAAAATATTGTTTTTTTTTTCAAAATTATCTTTTTTTGTTTATAGCGCAAAAAATAAAGACCGCAGAGGTGACAGTTATTTCAGGGGAGAGGAGACAGATCATGTGTTCATACTAAGTATGAACACCGATCTCTCTCTCCTCCTAGACAGTCCCCTCCCCCCACAGTTAGAACACTAGGGAACACAATTAACCCCTTGATCACCCCCTAGTGTAAACCCTTTCCCTGCCAGTGACAGCGCAATGTCCCCTGGGCACCTATGATCGCTCCTGAGAGAGCCAGAGCACAACAATCCTGGTTCTGTCAGGGGAGTAGAGACAGATCGTGTGTTCCTACTAAGTAGGGACAGCGATATGTCTCCTCCCCCAGTCAGTCCCATCTCCCCCCACAGTTAGAACACACTGAGGGAACACATTTAACCCCTTGATCGCACCCTATTGTTAACCCCTTCCCTGCCAGTGACATTTATACAGTAATCAGTGCATTTTTATAGCACTGATCGCTGTGTAATTGTCGATGGTTTCAAAAATGTGTCAAAAGTGTCCGATGTGTCCGCCGCAATGCCGCAGTCCTGATAAAAATCGCAGATCGCCGCCATTACTAGTAAAAAAAATAATAATAATAAAAATGCCATAAATCTATCCCCTATTTTGTAGACGCTATAACTTTTGTGCAAACCAATCAATATACGCTTATTGCAATTTTTCTCTACCAAAAATATGTAGAAGAACACGTATCGGCCTAAACTGATGAAGAAATTAGTGATTTTTGGATATTTATTATAGCAAAAAGTACAAAATATTGTTTTTTTTTTCAAAATTATCTTTTTTTGTTTATAGCGCAAAAAATAAAGACCGCAGAGGTGACAGTTATTTCAGGGGAGAGGAGACAGATCATGTGTTCATACTAAGTATGAACACCGATCTCTCTCTCCTCCTAGACAGTCCCCTCCCCCCACAGTTAGAACACTAGGGAACACAATTAACCCCTTGATCACCCCCTAGTGTAAACCCTTTCCCTGCCAGTGACAGCGCAATGTCCCCTGGGCACCTATGATCGCTCCTGAGAGAGCCAGAGCACAACAATCCTGGTTCTGTCAGGGGAGTAGAGACAGATCGTGTGTTCCTACTAAGTAGGGACAGCGATATGTCTCCTCCCCCAGTCAGTCCCATCTCCCCCCACAGTTAGAACACACTGAGGGAACACATTTAACCCCTTGATCGCACCCTATTGTTAACCCCTTCCCTGCCAGTGACATTTATACAGTAATCAGTGCATTTTTATAGCACTGATCGCTGTGTAATTGTCGATGGTTTCAAAAATGTGTCAAAAGTGTCCGATGTGTCCGCCGCAATGCCGCAGTCCTGATAAAAATCGCAGATCGCCGCCATTACTAGTAAAAAAAATAATAATAATAAAAATGCCATAAATCTATCCCCTATTTTGTAGACGCTATAACTTTTGTGCAAACCAATCAATATACGCTTATTGCAATTTTTCTCTACCAAAAATATGTAGAAGAACACGTATCGGCCTAAACTGATGAAGAAATTAGTGATTTTTGGATATTTATTATAGCAAAAAGTACAAAATATTGTTTTTTTTTTCAAAATTATCTTTTTTTGTTTATAGCGCAAAAAATAAAGACCGCAGAGGTGACAGTTATTTCAGGGGAGAGGAGACAGATCATGTGTTCATACTAAGTATGAACACCGATCTCTCTCTCCTCCTAGACAGTCCCCTCCCCCCACAGTTAGAACACTAGGGAACACAATTAACCCCTTGATCACCCCCTAGTGTAAACCCTTTCCCTGCCAGTGACAGCGCAATGTCCCCTGGGCACCTATGATCGCTCCTGAGAGAGCCAGAGCACAACAATCCTGGTTCTGTCAGGGGAGTAGAGACAGATCGTGTGTTCCTACTAAGTAGGGACAGCGATATGTCTCCTCCCCCAGTCAGTCCCATCTCCCCCCACAGTTAGAACACACTGAGGGAACACATTTAACCCCTTGATCGCACCCTATTGTTAACCCCTTCCCTGCCAGTGACATTTATACAGTAATCAGTGCATTTTTATAGCACTGATCGCTGTGTAATTGTCGATGGTTTCAAAAATGTGTCAAAAGTGTCCGATGTGTCCGCCGCAATGCCGCAGTCCTGATAAAAATCGCAGATCGCCGCCATTACTAGTAAAAAAAATAATAATAATAAAAATGCCATAAATCTATCCCCTATTTTGTAGACGCTATAACTTTTGCGCAAACCAATCAATATACTCTTATTGCCATTTTTATTACCAAAAATATGTAGAAGAATACGTATCGGCCTCAACTGAGGAAAACATTTGTTTTTTTGATAAAAAAATGTGGGATATTTATTATAGAAAAAAATAAAAGATAATTGTGTTTTTTTTTTAAATTGTTGCTCTTCTTTTGTTTATAGCGCAAAAAATAAAAACCGCAGAGACGATAAAATACGACCAAAAGATAGCTCTATTTGTGGGGAAACAAAAGGACGTCAATTTTGCTTGGGTACAACGTCGCATGACTGCGCAACTGTCAGCTAAAGCGACACAGTGCCGAATCGCAAAAAAATTGCCCGGTCATTGAGCAGCCAAATCTTCTGGGGCTGAAGTGGTTAAATACAACATGGATTAGGAATAACGCGGCGTACACACGAGCTGACTTTTCAACCGGACTTTCGGCGGACTTCCAACGGACTTGCCTACACACGATCACACCAAAGTCCGACGGATTCGTACGTGATGACGTGCGACTGGACTAAAATAAGGAAGTTGATAGCCGGTAGCCAATAGCTGCCCTAGAGTCGGTTTTCTTCCGTCGGACTAGCATACAGACGAGCGGACTTTTCGATAGGGACTGGGTCCGGCGGAGTTCCGACGCAAAGATTTGAAACATGCTCCAAATCTAAAGTCCGTCAGATTTTCGACTCGAAAAAGTCCGCTGCAGGTCCGATGAAGCCCACACACGGTCGAATTGTCCGCCGGACTCGGTCCGTCGGACCAGTCCGGTCGAAAAGTCCGCCCGTGTGTACGAGGCATAAATCATTCCTAACACAAGCAATATTTCCGTTTTAGACTTTTTATAGGATTTGAATTTCGAAAATTGGGCGGGCTAAATTTTAATTTACTCTATCCATTTTTTTTTTTTTTTTTTTTTTTTTTTTAGAAGATTAAATTTTAAATATTTTAAATTTATTTTGTTGCCTAATTAATTTTCCTAGATTGGAACTGCAAAATAGACCACCTAGAATTTTTTTTTTTTATATACTGTACTGATAACAAATTAAATCATAATGGGGATAAATTGAAATTATTCATCCCAATTTAGAAAGTATTTGCATTCAGGTGAGTTATCGTTGGAAAATGGAAATTTTGAAAAACGTATGAGAGGAGACGATGTAATGCTCACAGAACCACCCAGCATACATGCGGAAGAATGTGTTTTAGCTACAATGTAAACAATATATTGAGCAAAATACTGGAAATGTGTCATAAACAAGCATTACGGTAAGTGTGATGATATTATATATCATCTCATATTTTATTTATTTTTTAATCACAATTATAGCTCCTTTCCAGCATTGAGGAGTTGGAGCAATTGACATTTTCATACACAGGCACATCTGCTTTTCTGCTTTTACATTCATAAGTGTGAGTATGTAAGGGTAAGGGAGGGCTCAACGTTTTATTTTTTATTTTTTGGTGGGGGTGATTACATTTTTTTTTAACTATTTTTTGTTTTTTTTTGTTTTTTTTTACGTAGGGAAAAACAATCCCCTATGTAATGATTTTTTTTTTTTTGGTGACCGGTTTCTCAGGGGTCTAATAGAATCCGGGTCACGGCACCAAAAAATAAAAAAAAAATAAAAATAAAAGAATCACCAAAAAAAATTAAATAAATAAATAAATAAAAGAATCCTGATGCCACCCCCCCCCCCCCCCCCCGCCCTCTGGTGAAGCTGATGAAATGCAGAAAGTGACATGGGGACCCAGAAGTGATATTTTACACATCGTTTCCGGGCCAGGTCAGCAAGAGGAAGGCACTGGCCTACCCAACGGCACCGACCATGGTTGTTACGGGCCTGCCGATGGGAGGGCCAAGCCCAGGAAGCATGGCAGGGGCACACATAGCCACCCGATCTCTTCCATCTGACAGCTGGCAGTCGGGAATGCACACAATCCTGGAGGCTCTTTATTACCTTTTTTTTCAAGGTTAAAAAGTTCTGCATCTCTTCATCCTGATAGTGGAGTGGTGGTGGTGTTACAGGACACTGTGCTGACGCACACAGTGCCTGTATTCCATGGTCTGTTCAGCTGAAAGCAGGCTGTGCTTGAGCAGGGGGTGTTTTCAAAGGGCAGACTCTGATTGGGAGGGGGTGTGTGCCAGAAGCAGGCCGTGATTGGTCAGGGGGATGCGTTCAAGATGCAGGCTATGTTTGGTCAGGCGGTGTGTTCAAGAAGCAGGCTGTGATTGGGAGGGGGTGTGTGGCATAGGCAGGCTGTGATTGGTCAGGGGGATGTGTTCAAGGGGCAGATTGATTGGGGGGGGTGTTTTCAAGAGAAGGCTGTGATTGGTCATGGGCTGTGTTCAAGAGGCAGGCTGTGATTGGAAGGGGGTGTACGCAGGGCCGTTTTTAAGGCAGGGCAAAAGGGGCAGCTGCCCTGGGCCCTGTCATTGTTGTGGGGCCCAAAGCAGCTGCCTCAAACTTGCCAACTATCCTGGTTTAAATTCCCTTGTCCCTTGAGGATTTAGTCCTGTGCTGTGTCCCAATATCTCAGTGTGAAGTGCTGCTACTAATGCAGCCCAGATCTGCCCTATTGTGTACAGATGACTCACCTGCAAACCCTGTGTTTACATGTAAATTATCAGCATTCATATGTAAATAGTGGTAGCATTCATATGTAAATCGTGGCAGCATTCATATGTAAATAGGAGCAGCATTCATATGTAAATAGGGGCGGCCCGGCGGCATTGATACGTATATCATGTCCCCCTGAGGTCATATCCTCAGTAGCAGCCAATCAACAAGCAGAAATCATGTGCTGTACCCTCTAGCAACCAGTCAGTGAGCGGTAATGATACATTGTAACCTCTGGCAACCAATCTCAATAGCTGCCTGATCTGATTCAGTAAACTGATTTTGAGTCTAGCTGCTATTTATTGTATTTCTCAGAGCAGGCGGAGAGCAAAACTGCATGGAGGGGGGCCCCAAGAAAAGATTTGCCCGGGGTCCAATCAATATTAAAGACGGCCCTGGGTGTACGTCAGAGGCAGGTTGTGATTGGTCAGGAATGTGTTCAAGAGGCAGGTTGTGATTGGTCAGGAGGTGTGTTCAGGAGGAAGCAGGCCTGTGCTGGCCATCGGGACTACCGGGAGATTCCCGGTGGGCCGATTGGCAGCGGGCCACTACAATGACTCAGATGTCAGACAGTGACTGTGTCACTGTCTCTCTCCGTCTGAGCGTCGCCTGGCGCCGGGCGGCTCCGCTCCTGCACTCGGCGGGCGGGCCGGCCGCCGGCGTCACAAAAGAACAGGCAGGCATTGACACTCCCCCAGGCACTCCCCCTAACAGCTATCAATATAGCTATTTGGGCGGCCTCTTTGTCCCGGCGCCGTGACGTCACTCACGGACGGAGGGCGGAGGCGGCCCGGGGACATAGGAGGAGGCGGAGCAGAAGTTCTGAACCACCACCAGCAACAAGTACAGAGAGACCAAGGCTATAGTGTCACTGAGTCTGTCATCATTCAAGTAAGCAGCAGTGCAGCACTATAGTAATAATAACTTTTCTAATAATAATAGTAATTACTAGTAAGTAACTGAATATACAGCATGGAGGGGGGGAGGGGTAAATCTGTACTGTATAAATGTACTGCCACTGGTCATGGTTAAATTATTCATCAGTTACCATGGCCAGTGGCATTAAATTAATAATTGACCAGTGGCATTAAATTAATATTAATGCCAGGCATTAATATTAATTTAATGCCACTGGTCAATTATTAATTTAATGCCACTGGCCATGGTAACTGATGAATAATTTAACCATGACCAGTGGCAGTACATTTATACAGTACAGATTTACCCCTCCCCCCCTCCCCCCACCATGCTGCATATTCAGTTACTAAAAGTAACTGAATATGCAGCATGGCGGGGGGAGGGGGGGGGGGGTAAATCTGTATTGTAAATGTACTGCCATTGGTGATGGTTAAATTATAAAGTAACTGAATATGCAGCATGGTGGGGGGAGGGGGGGAGGGGTTAATCTGTACTGTAAATGTACTGCCACTGGACATGGTTAAATTATTCATCCATCAGTTACCATGGCCAGTGGCATTAAATTAATAATTGATCAGTGGCATTAAATTAATATTAACCACTTACCAACCGGCCCATAGCCGAATGACGGCTGCAGGGCGGTTGGATAACTCTGGGAGGACGTACTATGACGTCCTCCCAGAATTCCCCTCTCGCGCGCCCCCTGGGGCGCACACCCGAACACATCCGTGACCACGCATCACGGATCCTGGTAAATGACCCCTGATCGCGGCCGTTTACCATGTGATCTCGCCGTCAAATGACGCCGTCTGATGACGCCGGTTCCTCTCCTCCCCTCCTGTGTACTGATCGGTACACAGTGAGCGGGGAGGGGGATGGATGGATGTCTGCAGCGCTGTGGGCTGTATGTGTAGTGCCCACAGCGCTGCACAGAGACATCCATCCATCCATGCTCAGCCATCCCTCACTACTATGCAATGCTGTGCAATACTCTGCAATACCCCCACACTACTCTGCAATACTCTGCAATGCCACCACAATACTCTGCAATGCTGTGCAATACTCTGCAATGCCACCACAATACTCTGCAATGCTGTGCAATACTCTGTAATGCCCCCACAATACTCTGCAATGCTGTGCAATACTCTGCAATGCCCCCACAATATTCTGCAATGCTGTGCAATACTCTGCAATGCTGTGCAATACTCTGCAATGCTGTGCAATACTCTGCAATGCCCCCACAATACTCTGCAATGCTGTGCAATACAACAGTTTATATACTGTTTTTGTGTGTGTTTGAAAAATTAAAGTGGGCCGGTCTGGATGAAGTCCAGGGCCAAATTTTTGTCCCAGTCCAGCCCTGGGAGGAAGGCTGTGGTTGGGAGCGGTGTGTGCCAGAGGAAGGATGTGATTGGTCAGGGATGTGTTCAAAAGAAAGGCTGTAATTGGTCAGGGGGTGTTCTCAAGACCCAGGTTGTGATTGGTTAGGAGGTGTATTCAAGAGGAAGTCTGTGATTGGTCAGGGGGGTGTTCAGGAGGCAGGCTGTGATTGGGAGATGGTGTGTGCCAGAGGAAGGCTGTGATTGGTCAAGGATGTGTTCACGAAGCAGGCTGTAATTGGTCAGGGGGTGTTTTCAAGAGGCAGGTTGTGATTGGTCACAAGGTGCTTTCAAGAGTCAGGCTGTGATTGGTTAGGGGCTGTATTCAAGAGGCAGGCTGTAATTGGTCAGGGGGTGTGTTCAGGAGGTGGGCTGTGATTGGTTAGGGGCTGTATTCAAGAAGCAGGCTGTAATTGGTCAGGGGGTGTGTTCAGGAAGCGGGTTGTGATTGGGAGATGGTGTGTGCGAGAGGCAGGCTGTATTTGGTCAGGGATGTGTTCAAGAGGTAGGTTGTGATTGGTCAGGGGGTGTTTTTAAGAGGCAGGCTCTGATTGGTTAGGGACTATATTCAAGAGGCAGGCTGTATTCAAGAGGCGGGTTGTGATTGGTCATTGGGTGTGTGCCAGATGCAGGATATGATTGGACAGACAGTGTGTTCAAGAGGCAGGCTGTGATTGGTAGGGGGTTTGTGCTTTGAGCTTTGTGTGGTCAGTTTAGAACAAGAAATATAGGTGACCTGCAGGATCAGCCAGGTACTTCAGGTAGAAGAAGTACATGAAAATAATAGACTTTGCTTTATTAAATACACATAGAAAAAAAAATAATAGGGTAACATCATACACTGTAATGCTATTGGTTCATTATTGGTTATCACTGTGACATAATATATCATCGGAGAAAGATATTTCTTCCTGCTTTTGTTACAGTTTAAACACATGTCATATATTGTCAGCTCAGAATAATATTGATCGGTAATTGTTTGCCGTAATCGTGATGATTTATCTGGTGAGAGCGATTCTGGGCCTACTTGAGCGGCGGGCGACCGGCCATTCAAGTGGGCCCGGAATCGCTCACCAGACAAATCGCCAGAGCCCCTGCAACAAGGCAGATACTAAATGGCATTTGTGTGCACAGACGCAAACCTCTGTATCACGCGGGGGTCGCGGTGTCATCGCGGGAGCCGGGTGAAAAATCGAGGACGGGGGGGGGGACATCATTCTTCTGCTCCCAACACTGGATCCGCGCGTTCCTTTGCATACACTTATCAGATCCCCTTTCAGCTGGCGGCCCGATTCCTTTTCTCTGTCAGCGCTAAACTATGATTCAGCGTCAAAAAAAGGCGGCTTTATTGCTAAAATTTATCATAATAGAAGAGGATTAGAGCTCCGCCGGTACAATGATGTTGTCAGCGGTGCGTTTTTGGCACAGCAGGAGGAGACAGAGTCAGCGGAGAGAAAAAAAAAAGAAAAGAAAAGAATGGTTCATCAGCCTGCTACAAACAGCAAAAGAATACTAAGCGTTATCATTGTGGATGTCGGCCTTGTTTACCGCTGAACTACCGCGCAGCATTCCCAGACACCATTCTGAGAGCCGGCCTGGAAATCGGCAATAAGTGAGATTCCCCCCTCCGATGGGAACGTGATAGGTTGTTATTAATTGCTACCACTGAAATCACAAAATCGATTGTTATTTTTAGCCCACTTTCCTGCGATAGTTAAGGAGGGGTAATAGAGCCCATCATCTGCCGGCCTGGAAATAATGTGTGTGGGAGCACAGGGTTTTTTTTTTTTTTTCTGGTTCAGGCCTGGTGGAAATTTTAAAGGAGGAGGGGTGGTTGCACCCTGAGTTAAAGCCCAATTACACAGTATCTTCTTTTTCTTAAGGACTTTATTTGAGTACCAGGTTTTCACACCTGCTGTACCCATTATGAGGGGTTCCCACCATCCCTGTGCCCATTATGAGGGGTTCCCACCATCCATGTGCCGAGTTCCCGGGTCTGTACACCCGCTGTGCCTATTATGAGGGGTTCCCACCATCCATGTGCCGAGTTCCCGGGTCTGTACACCCGCTGTACCCATTATGAGGGGTTCCCACCATCCATGTGCCGAGTTCCCGGGTCTGTACACCCGCTGTACCCATTATGAGGGGTTCCCACCATCCATGTGCCGAGTTCCCGGGTCTGTACACCCGCTGTGCTCATTATGAGGGGTTCCCACCATCCCTGTGCCGAGTTCCCGGGTCTGTACACCTGCTGTGCCCATTATGAGGGGTTCCCACCATCCCTGTGCTGAGTTTCCGGGTCTGTACACCTGCTGTACCCATTATGAGGGGTTCCCACCATCCCTGTGCTGAGTTCCCAGGTCTGTACACCTGCTGTGCCCATTATGAGGGGTTCCCACCATCCCTGTGCTTAGTTCCTGGGTCTGTACACCTGCTGTGCCCATTATGAGGGGTTCCCACCATCTCTGTGCTGAGTTCCCGGGTCTGTACACCCGCTGTGCCCATTATGAGGGGTTCTCACCATCCCTGTGCTGAGTTCCCGGGTCTGTACACCTGCTGTGCTCATTATGAGGGGTTCCCACCATCCCTGTGCTGAGTTCCCGGGTCTGTACACCCGCTGTGCCCATTATGAGGGGTTCCCACCATCCCTATGCCGAGTTCCCAGGTCTGTACACCTGTGCCCATTATGAGGACTTCCCACCATTCCTGTGCTGAGTTCCCAGGTCTGTACGCCTGATGTGCCCATTATGAGGGGTTCCCCCTATCCCCGTGCTGAGTTCCTGGGTCTGGCACTAACTGACACTGTCTCCGCTAGTGATACTTCTACAGTGAACAGTGATAATACTGTACACTGCAGAGTGGCAGCCCATTCATAAGGGGCGCAGGGACGCCACCCCCCTAATCCATGGGCCCAGCCCCTAATCTAAATGCAGGGCGCCGGATGCATAAATTCATTTTTCTTTTTTTTTTAGACGCACATGATCAGAACCAGAGGCTCTAATTGGCTTAGAAAAAGGGTGGGCAGGGGGCGCAGAGCACTACGCCCCCAGCCCACCCACTTGTGTGACAAACTGGCAACAGCGAATGAATATTCACTACTGTCTTCCTGATTCTCCTCCTGACCAATCATGAAGCGGGTCCTGAGACCCATCATCCGATTGGCCGAGAGGAGAAGCGGTCCTATTGGAGAAGCGGTCCTATTGGCCGCCTAGGAGGAGGAGGGAGGAGACGCACGACGAAAGCCACCATGATGCCGAGGAGGAGGAGACGCAGGGGAAGCCACCGCCCGGAGGAAACGCTGTTGGTGACCTACCCTGTTTCCCTGGAAATAAGACCTAGCGTGATTGTCAGTGATGTCTGCAATATAAGCCCCACCCCCCAAATAAGCCCTGCCCTGAAAATAAGACCTACAAGGACTTTAACTAGGGCTTATTTGGGGGGTAGGGCTTATATTGCAGCCATCACCGACAATCACGCTAGGTCTTATTTTCGGGGAAACAGGGTAGGTCACCGACAGCGTTTCCTCCGGGCGTTGGCTTCCCCTGCATCTCCTCCTCCTCGGCATCATGGTGGCTTTCGTTGTGCGTCTCCTCTTTCCTCCTCCTAGACTAGGGAAACAGAGTAGATGGGGTAGGTGTGGGGCTGGTGACCAACCGGGGGGGAGTTTGGTCGCTGTGGGTGCATTGTTTGCCACCCCCCTCAGAAAATATACCACCAGCCGCCACTGGTACACTGTTCTAATGACACTAATGGATGACAGGGGTGATCAGAAGGGCAATCAAGGGGTTACCTGAGTGCCTAACAAGTGTATGCGTGCTGCTTTTACTCACAGGATCTGGCTGTCTTTTC
Source organism: Aquarana catesbeiana (assembly GCF_042186555.1). Taxonomy (NCBI): domain Eukaryota; kingdom Metazoa; phylum Chordata; class Amphibia; order Anura; family Ranidae; genus Aquarana; species Aquarana catesbeiana. The sequence continues at coordinate 9,105,431 of NC_133332.1, forward strand.
TCCCTGAATTTGGAGTTGTTTTCAGGGAGAAGAAACAGCCAGATCGCTGTTCTGTGTTCTGTGTGTTTGTAAACACAGAACTCGGTGCTGTGACTGGCCACAGATGATCAGCAGGTATACAGCCACAATGATTGGCTGTAAGCTGCTGACAAACTCGTGTTGTGTCCAATGACAGCACACGCGCCCGAAAACCAGGAAGTGGAACTCAAGGTACCTGTGCATTGCCGTGCCTGGCTGTGCCGCCCGCTAGCAGCAAATGTACTGTTAGCAGGCAGCAAGCGGTTAAACTAATCACAAAGAAAAAAAAAATAAAAAATGGTGTCCTCTGTCGTTCTAGCCCATTAACAGCCCCGCCTTGTCGGCGATGTATCGGCACCGTACGGGAATGAACTCAGGAGAGGAACGACACAGATAAAACAGCGCCAGAGGGAGCAGGAGAAGGAGATCTGGGTCAGGGCATTGTGCTTCATAATACAGAAGCCATCCAGGAGTTCTTTCGGCTTCCTCAAAGGAAAAAGTCACTGAATTGATTGAAATCTGCAAATAATTCACATCCGCTGAACCTTAAATCTGATCAGCGATGCAAGAAGGCGAGGAAAAGGGCAGAGATCCTGGCGGGAAATTATCTGGGTCACTTCAAGATCTGATGATGTCTTACGGAAAAAAAAAAATAAAAACCCTAATAAGATTTGCAGGGATTGTGAGACTCACAGGAAAAGTTTCCTCCTGTTTTCTGAAATCCTCTTCACTTTCCAAAGTTACTTTAATGTAACAATTTGTTCATTTGTGAAGATCAACCAAGCTCTTCTAAAGGTCTTACAGGGTGAGACGTCTTAGAGGTATTCAAGGCTCTACTGCCAATAAATGTCTCTATTATTTAGTATATATATATATATATATATATATATATATATACACACACACAGGTGCATCTCATAAAATATTTTAATTTTTTTAATTTTAATTTTAATATTTTAATTCTAATATTCTAATATCATCAAAAAGAGTAATTTATTTCAGTAATTCAATTAAACGAGTGAAACTCATATATATTATATAGATGCGTTACACACAGAGTGATACATTTTAAGCATTTCTTTCTTTTAATTTTGATGATTATGGCTTCCAGTTAGTGACAACCCAAAATTTTGTATCTCAGAAAAATTGAATTTTACATAAGACCAATAAAAAAAAAGTTTTTTTTAATAGAGAAATGTTGGCTTAGTGAGAAGTCTGTCCATGTACAGTATAGGATGCACTCAATACTTGGTCGGGGCTCCTTTTGCGTGAATTACGGCATCAATGCGGCGTGGCATGGAGGTGATCAGCCTGTGGCACTGCTGAGGTGTTATGGAAGCCCAGGTTGCTTTGATAGCGGCCTTCAGCTTGTCTGCATTGTTGGGTCTGGTGTCTCTCATCCTCCTCTTGACAATACCCACAGATTCTCTATGGGGTTTAGGTCAGGCGAGTTTGCTGGCCAATCAAGCACAGTGTTCCCATGATCATGTGACCAGGTATTGGTGGTTTTGGCAGTGTGGGCAGATGCCAAGTCCTGCTGGAACATGAAATCAGCATCTCCATAAAGCTGGTCAGCAGAGAGAAGCATGAAGTGCTCTAGAATTTCCTGGTAGAGGGCTGCGCTGACTTTGGACTTGATAAAACACAGGAGGACCAACACCGGCAGATGACACGGCTCCCCAAATCATCACTGACTGTGGAAAATGTTTCATTTCATTTGGAAATGAAGGTCCCAGAGTCTGGAGGAAGAGTGGAGAGGCACAGAATCCAAGTTGCATGAGGTCCAGCATGAAGTGCCACTTGGATTCTGTGCCTCTCCACTCTTCCTCCAGACTCTGGGACCTTCATCTCCAATTCCAAATGCAAGATTTTCCACAGTCAGTGATGATTTGGGGAGCCGTGTCATCTGCTGGTGTTGGTCCGTTGTGTTTTATCAAGTCCAAAGTCAGTGCAGCCCTCTAGCAGGAAATTCTAGAGCACTTCAAGCTTCCCTCTGCTGACCAGCTTTATGGAGATGCTGATTTCATTTTCCAGCAGGACTTGGCATCTGCCCACACTGCCAAAACTACCAATACCTGGTCACATGATCAGGGGATCACTGTGCTTGATTGGCCAGAAAACTCGCCTGACCTAAACCCCATAGAGAATCTGTGGGGTATTGTCAAGAGGAAGATGAGAGACACCAGACCCAACAATGCAGACGAGCTGAAGGCCGCTAAAGCAACCTGGGCTTCCATAACACCTCAGCAGTGCCACAGGCTGATCACCTCCATGCCACGCCGCATTGATGCCGTAATTCCTGCAAAAGGAGCCCCGACCAAGTATTGAGTGCACACTATACTGTACATGGAGAGACTTCTCACTAAGCCAACATTCCTGTATTAAAAATCTTTTTTTTTTATTGGTCTTCTGTAATATTTTAATTTTCTAAGATACAGAATTTCGGGGTATCATTAGCTGTGAGCCATAATCATCAACATTAAAAGAAAAAAAAGCTTGAAATATATCACTCTGTGTGTAGCGCATCTGTATAATATATATGAGTTTCACTATTTTAATTGAATTACTGAAATAAATTAACTTTTTGATTATATTCCAATTTTATGAGATACATCTGTATATATATATATATATATATATATATTGCAGATATGTGCTCGTTTACTAGTTCAGCTCTCACACCTGTACGCCCTATTTATTCGACAATAGCTTCATCATTTTAATTAAAAAGTGTTGCCCTACAAGTACAATTATAACAGTGACTTGTGCACATAAACTCTGTCATCCGGGTTCCCACCTTCGATCAGCTGCAGCATACGGCTGAAGGGAAAAAAAAAGTATAAAAAAAACACCCCACGTAGTGTAGAATATCAGATAAAACCGCTTTATTAAAAGGTGTTGCACTTATACATCAATTAAACATCCATGTGCATGTTAGGTAAAAGCAAGCGGGCAAGACAGATCCAAACACTTCTGTGTTGACGTTGAAGCGGGATAACATCAGCAATTGGCTCCACCCTACGTGTTTCGTCTAATCAGACGTCATTCGGGGGGGGCATTACTTGCCACCGATATGTAACGTATATGTGCAGTGGCAAAGAAGATTACGTGCATCAAATGTTTCTGTGCTGAGAGCGTGCTCACTGCACGTTCCCAAATTCTCAGTATTAACTAATGCCAAGAAACAGGCAGGACCCGCTCCTGATCATGTGACCAGATTATATGCATGGACAAGCTATTGGGATCTGAGCCCAGGTACAGTATATATCTTGTTTCTATTGTATTGCAGGTCACTGGCCAGACCTAAACCTTGTAGCTCTCCCCCAGTTTGTGTCTGTTTGTCCCATCGTTGTGTCCACAAGTGGCAGAGTAGAGTAGGACTGGTTAAAGAGGGATTACCAGTGGTGGCCCGTCCATTAGGAGAGCACGGACTCCGCCCCCTCTCTCCACGCCACTCCTTATATGCATAATAGCTATCCATGGCCTCCGCGGCCACCCCCTATTCATGTGTCTGGCCCCTTTCAGGACACCAGGCACATGAATTACAGCGGCCAGGGTTTTTTTTTTAAGCACCTGATAAGAGCCAGAGGCTGATCAATGTTTATAAACAATGTTACTTTGAATCTCTCTATTTACTGTCTGAAAAATGTTTATAAACAATGTTACTTAGTATCTCTCCAGCTCCTGTCTGATCAATGTTTATAAACAATGTTACTTTTTATCTCTCTAGCTCCGGTCTGAACAATGTTTATAAACTGTTACTTTGATTCTTTCTTTCTTCCCACTGAACAAAGTTTATAAACAATGTTACTTTGTACCTCTCCACTTTCTGTCTGAAAAATGTTTATAAACAATGTTGCTTTGTATCTGTCTCCCATCTGATCAACATTTATAAACAATGTCACTTTGTATCTCCTGTCTGAACAATGTTTATAAACAATGTTACTTTGTATCTCTCTATCCCCTGTCTGATCAATGCCTTTAAAGAATGTTACTTTGTATCTCTATTTCCTGTCTGATCAATGTGTATAAACATTGATACTTTGTATCCCTCTAGCTTCTGTCTGTACAATGTTTATAAACAATGTTAATCTTTGTCTCTCTAGCTCCTGTCTGGCCAATGTTTATAAACAATGTTACTTTGAATCTCTCTTTCTTCCACCTGAACAATGTTTACAAGCAATGTTATTTTGTATATCTCTATCTCTCATCTGAACAATGTTTATAAACAATGTTACTTTTTATCTGTCTCATATCTGAACAACATTCATAAACAATGTTACTTTGTATCTCTCTATCCCTTGTTGTCAAAGTTTATAAACAATGTCACTTCCATCCAGATCATCCTGTCTGCACATGGATAGAGTCTACCTCATTTCCTGACTGGAGCGTGTCCAACGTCATCTAACTCTTTCCTCTGCAGCCTAACTGTCCCCGAGTGTTACCCTGACTGGTCTGCATATAAATAAAACACGATGAGGAATACCAACTCCTCCAAACTGACGTCCACCCATCAAGGCATGTTAAGATTTGCATACCTCCTCCTCCGTAGTGCCAGCACACTGCTTACATCAGAGCTGAGGGTACTGAGGCAGAGTTTACAAGAAGTCATGTAAGACACACTGCCCACCCCTCCCACCAGCCACGATCTACCTGCAATGTATAGAGAAGCACAGAGACCCAGTGATGATATTACTGGGTTTAAATTAAAGTATGTCATGAAAAAGGATGCATGTTGATGGGGGGGGGGGGGAGGGGACCAGAGAAAGCAAAATATAAACATATGAAACTTTAACCACTTCCGGACCGCCGCACGCCCATATACGTCCTTACTTTGAAGAGGAATATCCTTGTTATGGCAGCAGCTAGCTACCATAACCCCGGTATCCTCTTCTTCGGCCAGCGGTCTGGATTCTGATAATAGTGGTCTCTGCGGTGGACTCGCCATGAGATCACTTTTATCCGCGGCAGGAGAGGGGCCCCCACTCCCACCGCGCTCCGGTGCCCTACGCCGCTTACCGGAGCCATCGGCAGCGGCGGAGGCGATCGGATGTTGCTCCTTCCTTGGCATGGAGACGAGTGAGAGGGAAGATGGCTCCCACCCGTCTCCATAACATTGCAGGGCGGAAGCGTCATCAAAAAGTCACTTCCGCCCACAGCTCTTAAAGGGCCATTTTTTGGAATTTTTTAAAATGACAATTTTTTTTTTTTATTACATTTTAGTTTAAATATGAGATGTGAGGTATTTTTGACCCCCCAGATCTCATATTTAAGAGGTCCTGTCATGCTTGTTTTCTATTACAAGGGGTGCTTACATTCCTTGTAATAGGAATAAAAGTGATACTTTTTTTTTTAAAGAACAGTGTAAAAATTAAAAAAAAAGGTAAAATAAATAAGAAAAAAAAATGTAAATGTGCCCCATCCCGACGAGCTCGCGCGCAGAAGCGAACGCATACGTGAGTAGCGCCTGCATATGAAAACGGTGTCCAAACCACACATGTGAGGTATCGCCGCGATCTGTGGAGCGAGAGCAATAATTCTAGCCCTAGACCTCCTTTCTATCTCAAAACATGCAACCCGTAGAATTTTTTTAAACGCCGCCTATGGAGATTTTTAAGGGTAAAAGTTTGTCGCCATTCCACGAGCGGGCGCAATTTTGAAGCGTGACATGTTGGGTATCAATTTACTCGGCCTAACATTACCTTTCACAATATAAAAAAATTGGGCTAACTTTACTGTTGCCTTATTTTTTAATTTTTAATTTTTAATTTTTAAGCCCCGCCTATGGAGATTTTTAAGGGTAAAAGTTTGTCGCCATTCCACGAGCAGGCGCAATTTTGAAGCGTGACATGTTGGGTATCAATTTACTCGGCCTAACATTACCTTTCACAATATAAAAAAATTGGGCTAACTTTACTGTTGCCTTATTTTTTAATTAAAAAAAAAGTGTATTTTTTCCAAAAAAAGTGCGATTGGAAGACCGTGGAGCAAATACGGTGTGACGGAAAGTATTGCAATGACTGCCATTTTATTCTCTAGGGTGTTAGAAAAAAAAAAAAGTAGAATGTTTGGAGGTCCTAAGTAATTTTCTAGCAAAAAAAAAAAAAAGTTTTTAACTTGTAAACAACAAATCTCAAAAAGAGGCTCGGTCCTTAAGTGGTTAAATGTAACTAATAGAAATAGTAGTCCATTCTATTTTCAGCATTGTCCCCTCTGAACACATCCTCGGATACAAATATAAAATATATAAATTTGGGAAGGTTTGTAATAGCCCAAAGCCGAGATGGAATCCATTTTCCTACAGGTGTATCTTGCGCAAACTGTTTCTGCTGATAACCAGGCCCTATTACATTTATTCAATTCATCGTTTTATTTCTAGGGTGTGCGTGTCAATATGATTTAGCATGATATTTGATTTAATCCCGCGGATTCATTAATTTCATGCCTGACACCTACGGCGCTAAGTAGATTTTGCAGGGTGCATGACAGACGCTGTATCAATACGGGTTCGGGGAGAGAATGCCGCTTCCTATTCACCGCATCCTCATTGTCTCTAACATAAATGATGTGCTCATACATACTAATTAAATCGCTGCTCCGGCTGCACGAATTACAATGATTGAGAACGTTTAATTCTTCAGTCCTGTGTGCTCGGTCTTAGGAGCCGAAACACTGATACTCCCTATCATGTCGGCGGCTTTTCAGTGGGGGGAAAAAGGCACAGGCTCGAGACACTCACTCCCGTTCTGGAGGAGCAATGTTTGTTTTTTTTTTTTTTGCAATGTCTGTGCGTCCAAATTCATCTGCAGTGCCAAAGGAAACACAGAGCTTCCACGGAGACTGCTGCCAAACGGATAAATCCTCAGATAAAACACATATTTAGGAACCAATTCGCTTGCCAAAAGACTTGTAAAGATATTTACATACTCACTGTGTTGCATGGCCACTGGAGTAAGTAGGGGGACACCAATATTGGCCTTATGCAACCAGAAATTCCTGATTAGGGATGAGAGCAATTGGGAAGTATTGCTCTGTGAAAATTTGGGTAAAATTTGGGGGTTGCAAATGTAGCCTTTTTGGATGGATTTGGGAAGGGTTGGGCTCCTGTCAAGTTTTTTTTTGTATGTACTTATATACTAGCTGTGTTCCATAGCTTCTGGAAAAAGTAAGGTGACACCATTATTGGCCTTATACAACCAGGAATGCCTGTTAGGAATGAGAGCAATTGGGAGGTTTTGCTTTGTCAAAATTTTGGTAAAATTTGGAGGTTGCAAATTTAGCCTTTCTGGATGGACTTGGGAAGGGTTGGGCTCCTGTCAAGTTTTTTTTTGTTTTGTTTTTAATGTACTTACATACTAGCTGTGTTCCATGGCTGCTGGAAAAAGTAGGGTGACACCATTATTGGCCTAATGCTGCGTACAAAAGAGCGGACTTTTCGACCGGACTGGTCCGACGGACTATCCAACAGACTTTTGACGGACTTCCAATGGACTTTCCGAATGAACAGACTTGCCTACACACAATCACACCAAAGTCCGACGAATTCGTACGTGATGACGTACGACCGGACTAAAATAAGGAAGTTGATAGCTAGTTGCCAATAGCTGCCCTAGCGCCGGTTTTTGTCCGTTGGACTAAATACAGACGAGCTGACTTTTCTATAGGAACTGGGTCCGGCGGAGTTCCGACGTAAAGATTTGAAACATGCTCCAAATCTAAAGTCCGTCTGATTTTCGACCGAAAAAGTCCGCTACAGGTCCAATGAAGCCCAAACACGGTCGAATTGTCCGCTGGACTCAGTCCATCGAACCAGTCGGGTCGAAAAGTCCACTCGTGTGTAGGTGGCATTATACAACCAGGAATTCCTGGTTAGGGATGAGAGCAATTGGGAAGTATTGCTCTGTGAAAATTTTGGTAAAATTTGAGGGTTGCAAATTTAGCCTTTTTGGATGGATTTGGGAAGGGTTGGGCTCCTAGGAAGTTTTACTTACATACTAGCTGTGTTCCATGGCTGCTGGAAAAAGTAGGGTGATACCATTATTGGCCTTATACAACCAGGAATTCCTGGTTAGGGATGAGAGCAATTGGGAAGTTTTGCTCTGTGAAAATTTTGGTAAAATTTGAGGGTTGCAAATGTATCCTTTTTGGATGGAGTAGGGAAGGGTTGGGCTCTGAAAGGAAATAGTAGGTATTCTGGATGACCACCTGTCTATTAGGTACACCAACAGGGCCCTCAGATATCTGGAGACACACCGAATGAAACGAGAAGCAGGTTGTACATTCGTAAAAAGTCTACCTTTATTAGGTGTGTTACAGCTTATATATGGTTCAACATACCAGTAGAACGAGGGAAGAGGGGAGTGGTTAGTGGATGATGTATTGGTATAAAATATATGGTTATACAAGTCAATGACCCTTTAAGATACATTATCATGAGTTAACATGGGTGAACAGACCATCTGGTTACGAGTCATAAGTCATGCATCCTGTCCCATGGCCTACAGAACAGAGTACAGGAAAAGACAAACCAACCCACAATGATATATATAGGACAGTGTTTGTGCAAGCATTTTTCTAAGTATTCTTTCATAGTTGAACTGGCAACGCATATCAAAGCATATCACAAATGGGGTCACAATGGTTTGGGCATATTACTACAGGATCCTGCCAAGTTTTTTTTTTATTTGCTTACATTCTACCTGTGTTCCATGGCCGCTGTAGGGTGACACCATTATTGGTCTTATACAACCAGGAATCCCTGGTTAGGGATGAGAGCAATTGGGAAGTATTGCTCTGTGAAAATTTGGGTAAAATTTGGGGGTTGCAAATTTCGCCTTTTTGGATGCATTTGGGAAGGGTTGGGCTCCTTTCAAGTTTTTTGTTTTTTTTTATGTACTTACATACTAGCTGTGTTCCATGGCTGCTGGAAAAAGTAGGGCGATATCATTATTGGCCTTATACAACCAGAAATTCCTGGTTAGGGATGAGAGCAATTGGGAAGTTTTGCTCTGTTAAAATTTTGGAAAAATTTGAGGGTTGAAAAATTTAGCCTTTTGGATGGAGTTGGGAAGGATTGGGCTCCTGCCAAGTCTTTTTTTTTCATTTGCTTACATACTAAATGTGTTCCATGGCTTCTGGAAAAAGTAGGGTGACACCATTATTGGCCGTATACAACCAGGAATTCTTGTTAGGGATGAGAGCAATTGGGAGGTTTTGCTTTGTCAAAATTTTGGTAAAATTTTGAGTTTGTAAATTTAGCCTTTTTGGATATATTTGGGAAGGGTTGGGCTCCTGTCAAGTTTTTTTTTTATGTACTTAGATACTAGCTGTGTTCCATGGCTGCTGGAAAAAGTAAGGTGACACCATTATTGGCCTTATACAACCAGGAATTCCTGGTTAGGGATGACAGCAATTGGGAAGTTTTGCTCTGTGAAAATTTTGGTAAAATTTGAGGGCTGCAAATTTGTAAATGTCAATGATCCCAAAAAAGTGTCAAAAGTGTCTGATCTGTCTGCCGCAATGTCGCAGTCATGATAAAAATTGATGATCACCGCCATAACTAGTAAAAAAAAAATAATAATCAAAATTCCGTAAATCTATCCTCTCTTTTGTAGACGCTATAACTTTTGTGCAAACCAATCAATATACGCTTATTGTGTTTTTTTTTACCAAAAATATGTAGAACAATACATATTGGCCTAAACTGATGAATCATTTTTTGGGGGATATTTATTATAACAAAAAGTAGTTTTTTTGTTTATAGCGCAAAAAATAAAAACTGCAGAGGTGATCAAATACCACCAAAAGAAATCTCTATTTGTGGGGAAAAAAGGACATTAATTTTGTTTGGGTACAACGTCGCATGACCACACAATTGTCACTTAAAGCGATGCAGTGCCGTATCGCAAAAAATGGCCTGGTCAGGAAGGGGGTAAATCCTTCCGGGGCTGAAGTGCTTAATTTACATACTTGAGGCGTTCCATAGCTGCTGGAAAAATTAGATTGATACCACAATTGGCCTTATGCAATTAGGAATTCTTGATTACAGATGAGAGCAATTGGGAGGTTTTGGTTTGCCAAAATGTTTTTAATAATTTGGAGCTTGCAAATTAGCCTTTTTGGAAGGAGTTGGAAAGGGTTGGGCTCCTGCCATTTTTTACATTTTTTTATTTTTATGTTTAATTTACTTACATACTAACTGCGTTCCATGGCTGCTGGAAAATACAGTAAAGGATGACACCATTATTGGCCTTATGCAAGCAGTAATTCCTAGTTAGGGATGAGAGAAATTTTAAGGTTTCGCTTTTCCAAAATTTTGGTAAAATTTGGAGAGTTGAAACTTTAGCCTTTTGGATGGCATCAGGAAGAATTGGGCCTCTGCCAAGTTTTTTTTTTAATCCTTTATTATTTTACATGCTTTCTGTATTCCATGACCACTGGAGTAAGTAGGGGGACACTATTACTGGCTTTAGGCAACAATGAATTTCTGGTTAGGGATGAGAGCAATTGGGAGGTTTTTCTTTGTCAAAAATTTGGCTCAATTTGGAAGTTGAAAATTTAGCCTTTTTGGATGGAGTTGGGAAGGATTGGGCCCCTGTTGTCAAGTTTTTTTTCTTTTATATTGAATTTATGTACATTCTAACTGGGAAGAGTTACTAAATCTAGTGCACACAGAATCTGTCTCAGCTGTGCATATTAACCAATAGGTGTTTAGATTTTATTGTCAAAGCTTAATAGAACAAGCTGATGTTAGAAGCTTATTGGTTACTATGCACAGCTGATTAGGATATTCTGGTTAGGGATGAGAGCAATTGGAAGGGTTTTATTGAAAATTTTGGTAAAATTTGAATGTTTCAACTACAACTCTTCTTTCCTAAACCCACCTACCTTTATCCCTACCCTTATCCTAGACCCTACTTTCCCTCCTAATGATGCAAGATGCCGGTCACTAACAAGAGGGATCAAAACTATAGAAGCTGTACAAGAACAAATGTAACAGTGCTACAACCTCCCCTTCCTATCTGCAGACAGCTCCAAAACCTGGTACTCTGGCTCAAATATCTCCAGAACCTAACAGATGCACAGTTCATAAAGCAATGTCAGCAATGTCGACAGGGAGATATAACCAGTAAAAACCCAATGTGTTTCGGCCATTTAGGCCTTGAAGTAGAGGCTGCATCTCTCTACACTCTACCTGCCTTTTTTATGGTCACAGTTTCCAGAGTTCAGTTCCTCCTTAACTATACCCATACAATCTTTTTGGATATTTAGGTGCAAAAAATACCTGTTACCCCTACCAGAAATCTGGTGCACTGACAACTTTTAGAACTCCCTGCCTGTGCTGCACTGAAATCTCAGCAGTGCTATCAGCCCAGTCCAGCACTCTCTTTGGACATCAAAAGCCCCCCCCCCTCCGTTTTGTGGGGAAAAAGAGTGTTCCATAGTCCTAACACATTTCCTGTCCTAGGATGGCATCACTTCTCTTCCATAGATAAGATACTGTAATTCCTGGTTTACAGTGCTGCAATTTCAGATGCCTCTTTGGTTGCACTGAATTGCATAATGGTAGAAGAAATGACATTGCTTCCGATGGCGCCCATTCACATTAATGCAGTGCAGCTGTGATGCAACTTTGGGGGAAGGGTCTTTTGCTACTTTGGTGCAATGCAGTGTTATTTCGTGGTCCATAGACTTCAATGAAAGCACATCAAAATTGCATCTACATGCATTTTTTATGCACCTCTGTGCATGATTTGTGCTGGTTGTTAGGAGCGAGCAGCCACCGACGTCCTAACCTGAGGCCAGGTTTTCACCATATCCAATTTGCATGATATGCGAGTGTGACTGGCTCTCAATGGAGTCGGTTCACACATGTCCGGGGCCAAGGTGCGGATTCCAAAAGGGTCCTGTGCGTTTTTTGGGTCCGGTTCAGGCGAGAATTCAGGTGAAAATCCGGACCAGAATCGCACCTGAATTGGTAAATAGAAACACACCAGACCCCAGGCTGGAAACCGTGGCTGCACATATGTGAACCCGGCCTAGGGTTGCCACCTCGTCCCTTTAAACCCGAACACGTATGAATTACACAGGTTATAAACATTGATCAGACAGGAGAGAGAGAGAGATACAAAGCAACATTGTTCATAAACATTGATCAGAAAGGGGATAGAGAGATACAAAGTAACATTGTTTATAAACATTGTTCAGATAGGAGATGAAGAGATAAAAGTTACCTTTTTTATAAACATTGTTCAGACAGGAAATAGAGAGATACAAAGTAAAATTGTTTATAAACATTGATCAGACAGGGGATAGGGAGATACAAAGTAACATTGTTTATAAACATTGATCAGACAGGAGATAGAGAGATACAATGTTATAAACATTGATTAGACAGGAGATAGAGAGATACAAAGTAAAATTGTTTATAAACATTGATCAGACAGGAGATAGAGAGATACAAAGTAATATTTTAGGTGTAATTTAGTTTTTTCCATTTTGCTATTTTATCATTGTGTATAAATGTTTGAACACCAAATTAGCTGCTTTGATTCAGTCATATGCCACATTTGCCCAAACATTAATGACGTCTGCTCTTAATGATTTTGTTGTTTTTTTATGCTCTGAACTTTCAAAAGCCATTTTCCAGTTTTTATAAACCTCTGCCTGTTAATCGTTGGCAAAAATCTAACGTTGCTAACACAAATCCCTTTGCAAGCTGTCTCTATACCTAGGCCCCTTAAACTGGACAGCTTGAAAACACCGAATTATGTTTTCCACATTGGCCACCAGATGTCAGTATATACAGGAATCTCTAATTACAGAAATATTTTCTAGTTTTTTTCCTTGATGTTGAAATGAGAAAGCAAAACTCCAAACTGACCTTGAATTCCTGACTTGTCCTAATTGTACCATTATTTTTTTAGATTAGGGAGCTTTGAAACGTTGAATAAAACAGCATGATTTAAATTGTATGGGTGGAATCACCATGGCTGATAGATTATTTGGACTGAACAGCACCTCACTGGTGTCACCTAGGTGTCGATGCCTTGTACACCCCATGTGTTCAGGATGCCTGGCACCCATCAGGTGTCTTGGATGCCCAGTACAATCCAGGTGTGCTGGAGGCCTGGTACTCTTCAGGTGTGCTGGGTGTCTGGTACTCCCTAGGTATGTTGGATGTCTGGTGCCCCTCAGGTGTCTCGGATGCCTGGTACTCCTCAGGTGTGCTGGGTGCCTGGTACACACCAGGTGTGATGGATGCCTGGCACTCCCCAGGTGTGCTGGATGTCTGGTGCTCCTTAGGTATGTTGGATGTCTGGTGTCCTTCAGTTGTCTCAGATTTCCAATATCCCCAGATGTGTCAAATGTCTTGTACTTCCAGGTGTGTTGGAAACCTGGTACCCCCAGGTGTCTAGGATTCCAGGTAAGAATGGTCAATGCCTGGTACCACCCAGGTGTGCTTGGTGGCTTTTTAACCCCATGTGTGTTTGATGTTTGGTACCCCCAAGTATTAGGATGCCTGGCTTCCCCCAGGTGTGTCGCATGCCTGGTACTTTCAGGTGTGTTGAAATCCTGATACCCCCAGGTTTCTCAGAACCCGAGGTGTGTTGAATGCCTGATACCTCCAGGTGTCTAGGATTCCTGGTAATCCCAAGATTGTCAATGCTTGGTACCACCCAGGTGAGCTTGATGTATTTTAACCCCAGGTGTGTCGGATGTTTGGTACCCTCGCAAGTGTGTAGGATGCCTGGTAGCACCCCACAGGTGTGTTGGATGCCTGGTCCTGCTCAGGTGTGTAGTTCCCCATCTCAAGGTGTCAGATACCTGGTATCCCTCAGGTGTTTCAGATTGCTGGTATAATAAGGATATTTGCCAGCACACCATGGATCATCAGGTAGAATCCAAACTTTTTTTAATTGAAGCATGATCACATCACAAAAACTTAGTGCAAGGTTTCGGAGTCCCGCAGGACCCCTTCGTCAGGCATGCGATGAAGGGGTCCTGTGTGACTTTGAAACGTTGCACTAACTTTTTGTGATGTGATCATGCTTCAATAAAAAAAGAAAAACGTTTGGACTCTACCTGATGATCCGTGGTGTGCTGGTAAATATGCAGTTATTGTGACTTTCTGATCCAATCTCCAGCTAAAACTTACGCGTTTCGCACTACAGACCGTGCTTAATCACCATGATTAAGCACGGTCTGTAGTGCGAAACACGTAAGCTTTTTTGTCCATTATAAAAGGCAAAAACTTTTCCGGAGTGCGGCTGTCCAGAACTTTTTCCTATGTTGATTGCTGTATGCATTGCCAGCGCCTGGGCTTCTAAAACTGGAGGTGAGGCTTTCTACTTTTATTTGACCTACCTGGATTCCCTCCCCTTTCAGATTGCTGGTACCCCCATGTAAGTTGGAACCCCCCAGATATGTTGAATGCCTTGTGCCTGGTCCAAATCATTTGGTGGAGGGGGGATTATGGTGTGGGGTTGTTTTTCAGGGGTTGGGCTTGGCCCCTTAGTTCCAGTGAAGGTGTCATCATACCAAGACATTTTGGACAATTTCATGCTCCCAACTTTGTGGGAATAGTTTGGGGATAGTCCCTTCCTGTTCCAACATGACTGATCACCAGTGCACAAAGCAAGGTCCATAAAGACATGGATGAGCGAGTTTGGGGTGGAGGAAATTGACTGGCCTTCACAGAGTGTAGACCTCAACCCAATGCTGCAAAGGGTGGGCCAACTCAATATTGAAACCTACGGACTAAGACTGGGATGCCATTAAAGTTCATATGCGTGTAACAGAATACCTTTGGGATGAATTAGAGCGGAGATTGCGAGTCAAGGCCTTCTTGTCCAACATCCAGCGCCTGACCTCACAAATGCGCTTCTGGAAGAATGGTCAAACATTCCCATAGACACACTCCTAAACCTTGTGGACAGCCTTCCCAGAAGAGTTGAAGCTGTTATAGCTGCAAAGGGCGGAGCCAACTCAATATTGAACCCTACGGACTAAGTCTGGGATGCCATTAGCGTTCATGTGGGCGTAAAGGCAGGCGTCCCAATACTTTTGGTAATATAGTGTACATATATGTAATGTTTGAGGGTTCTAAGTAACTTTCTAGCAAGAAAATGCAAATTTTTTCCATGTATGAGAGAAAAGTCGCCAGCAGTGTTAAAAACGTCCAGTGGGCAAGAGGCCCAAATCGTCAGGTTGTTGGGTGAAGTGTTTATTGGCGATCAAACATGGTGAATAAATCAGATCACATAGCAAAATATTGCAAACCATCATTTCTGATGACTCCTCTGTGCGTCTCGTTCTGTGTCACCGGCACACCGGTACAGACCCCGAAGCGGTGAGATTTTCTGCCAACATTTATTGCCCTTAAATACCAGTATGGATCACCGGGAAGACGTTTAAATGCAGAAGATATTCTAATCACTCTTCATGTTTATGCCAATATTACACTCAGGAGGTAATGAAGTGTCTCCTTCAGAATTGTGTTCAGCATCCAAGACGGTTCTCAGCAGGAGATCTGCAGAGCGTTGCTCCATCCTATATTCCTTCCTGACAGACGCCTTGTAATACTGAACTGTAGAGGTTTGCATCGGGGGGGCTTCCATCGAGATCTGCAGAGCGTTGCTCCGTCCCTGAACACACATCCGAAGTGATATCCTCCGAGAGAGAAGATTGTGTTTTTGACCTTTTTTTGAAGATCTGCAGGTTATTGCTCTGCCCCGTCTTCTCCTCCTGAGAGATGCAGATAGGTGTTGTAGTCTTCGGATGGGTTGCATTCATTTCTAGAATCCTCGACCTCCAAATACAAACTAGTGATATATATTTTTTTTTTTGCTAAATTGTATCCATTGCTCTGTCCCTGAAAACACATCCATGAAGAAGATTGTATTTTTGAATTTTATGGAGATCTGCAGAGTATTTCTCTGTCTACCTCCTGAAATACACAGGCGCCTGTTTATAAAGAGACAAAAAAAAAAACAAAAACGCACAGCAGTTGAAAATTGACAGCAGATGTACATTCATGCGATATTTTCCATTTTATATCAATTTATGCTTTTACTGGACACATTGCTATGCATTTTTATTTTTATATATTAAAGTATATTAACCACTTTGCCTACCGGGCACATTCACCCCCTTCCTGCCCAGGCCAATGTTCAGCTTTCAGCGCTGTCACACTTTGAATGACAATTACGCGGTCATACTACTCTGTAACCATATGATGTTTTTATCATTTTTTTTTAGACAGGTAGAGCTTTCTTTTGGTGGTATTTAATCACCGCTCTGGTTTTTATTTTTTACTAAACAAATGAAAAAAGACTGAAGATGTTGAAAAAAAAATGTTTTTCTTAGTTTCTGTTATAAAATTTTACACAATAGTAATTTTTTCCTTCACTGATGTACGCTGATGATGCTGCACTGATGGGTAATGATATTCAGCACTGATGGGCACTGATAGGCACTTATAGGTAACACTGATGGGCACTGATAGGTGGCACTGATGGGGACTGATATGGGGCACTGATAGGTGGCACTGATGGGCACTGATATGGGGCACTGATGAACACTGATAGGCACTGATAGGTAGCAATGATTGGCACTGATAGGTGGCACAGATGAGGAGGCACTGATAGCCAACACTAATGGGCACTGATAGGCAGCACTGATGGGCACTGATGAGGCAGCACTGATAGGTGGCATTGATGGGCACTGATGAGGCAGCACTACTAGGCACAGTGATGGCTACTAATATGCGGCACTGATGGGCACTAATAGACACCTATAGGTAACACTGATGGGCACCTATAGGTGGCACCAATGGGCACTGATATGCAGCACTAATGGGCACTGATAGGTGGCACTGATATGGGGCACTGATGGGCAGCACTGATGAACACTGATAGGCACTGATAGGTGGCACTGAATGGCACTGATAGTTGGCACTGATGGGCAACACTAATGGGCACTGATAGGCAGCACTGATGGGCACAGATAAGTGGCACTGATGGGCACTGATGAGGCAGCACTGATAGGTGGCACTGATGAGGCAGCACTGATGAGGCAGCACTGATGGGTACTGATATGCGGCACTGATAGGCACTTATAGGTAACACTGATAGGTGGCACTGATGGGCACTGATATGCAGCACTGGTGTGCAGCACTAAATGGGTACGGATATGCGGCACTGATAGGTGGCACTGATGGGCACTGATATGCGGCACTGATGGGCACTGATAGGCAGCACTGATGAACACTGATAGGCACTGATAGGTGACACTGATGAGGAGGCACTGATAGGCGGCACTGATGGGCGGAGTAATAGAAGCCCCTCCCCTGAGGATCTTTACCTGCAGGTGCCAAAGAACAGGGAAATATCATGTGACCACATCACAGCACTGCAGGAATAAGGTAGTTATAGGATACAATACAATACAGTAGTATGATATGATATGATATGATATGATATATATGATTTATGTGAATGAATTATAGCAATGAACACTTTATTATCACTTTAACACTTCACTGTATTATATTCTGCAGATGATTGCCTCGCTGTCCCTCCTGGAGATCCACAGAATGTTGCCAAGTTATATCTACTATCTAACAGATACATAGTGCTACATTTTGCAGTTGGTTGCATTACTGACCACTGCAGAGCATTGCACCGTTCCCTCCACCTCCTGACACACACATTACTAGAACAGAATATAATGACAGAGGGATGGACTCCTCAGTGATCTGCTTCCCTCTCACTGTCCATTTACAGCTTGAGCGAAAGGGAAAGACCTGTAAGTGAAAGAGAAACTACAGCAGGGGTTCCCGCCCCTGCCCGACAGAGCTGTACTGCGTGACAGAGCTGTGTTGATCTCAGGACTGGATGGATAGAAATACACCTCTTTTTGGCAGGTATGACAGTCTCCTTATGTATCTGTACAATTATGTTGTTTGTCTGGAGCAGGGCCGGGACAAGGGGTGGGCAGGAGGGGGCGGCTGCCCTGGACACCGTGGTATCATGTGAGATGGGAGAGCGCCATGAAGAGATTGGGGGGGGTTTGTATTGGAAGGGGAAACTGGTGGGGGGTGGCAGGCAGTAAGAAGTGCTCTAGGAGGGTAAAACATTTGAGGGGGTGCTAGGGGTGGTGATTTGCGGGGATCTGTGTTGGAAGGTGAGAAGAGGATTTGTGTTAGAAGGGGGGATTAGGAAGGTTTGTGATAGTATATGTGATATGATGGGGGGGGATTGTGGCAGGAGGGGAATTTTTTTGGGGGGTTGTGCTAATAAGGATGATTGGAGGGATTTGTGCTAGGAAGGGAAATTCTTTTTTGGGGTGGGGGGTGCTAGAAGTGGTGATTTACAGGGATCAGGTTTGGAAGGGGGGGATTTGTGCTAGGAGGCGGGGTAGGGGGTGTGTGTGTGCTAGAAGAGGTGATATGGTGGGGCGGGGGGTTGTGCTAGGAAGGGAAATTTTGTTTGGGTGGGGGATTTGTGCTGATAGGGATGATCGGAGGGATTTGTGCTAGGAGGGCAAGTTTGGGGGGGGGTGCTAGAAGTGGTGATTTACAGGGATCTGGTTTGGAAGTGGGGGGATTTGTGCTAGGAGGGGGGGTTGTGCTAGAAGAAGTGATATGGTTGGGGGGGATTTGTGCTAATAGGGACGATTGGAGGGATTTGTGCTAGGGGGGATTTTTTTTTTGGGGGGGGGGGTGGTGGTAGAAGTGGTGATTTACAGGGATCTGGTTTGGAAGGGGGGAAGAAGATTTGTGCTAGGAGGGGGGATTGGGGGGGTTGTGCTAGAAAAGTTGATCTGGTGTGGGGGGGGGATTGCATTAGGAGGGGAAATTTTGTTTGGGGGGGGTATTTGTGCCAATAGGGATAATGGGGGTGGGGGGATTTGTGCTAGGAGGAAACATTTTGGGGCTGGGGGGACTTGTTCTGGGAGGGGGGAATTCAGAAAAGGGGGATAGGGTGTCTACTGGGATGGGAAATTTTAGTAGTACAGAATTTTTGCTAGGAGGAAGGGTGATTTTTTTTGGGGGGGGGCATTTGTGCTGTGGATATTTGGGGGATGGGAGGGGGCAAACAATTGTTCTGGGAGGGGGGATTTCAGCAGGGGATGGACTTGTACTGGGAGGTGGAGAAATTTACGCTTAGAGGGTAATCATTCAGATTGGTGCTTAGTTCTTTTTGGGGTGGGGGGATTTTTACTGACACGTAATGCTCATGCAATCTTGGGGGGGGGGCAGTTTGGCATGTTCACCTGGGCTCTAGGTGACCTTGTCCCGGTACTGGTCTGGAGTTCAACTTTTCATCCCTGAATTGGCAACAAAGTATAAATATGTATCCCTCGGTGTAAGTGGAGTATCCAGCTGTTGGACGGCGACTTCAGCCTCGGTATAAAGTGCCTTCATCTTCATCAAGGGAAAAGAACAGCATTTTGATTCAGTTCCTGCCGTGAATGAACTATTTTCCGTGGACCATGCCGTAGGTATGTAAGTGGTTGGCGTATTGATTACAAGGTGCACGTAAGATTCAGTCCTCGAAGACCCCAGAGCAAATCCAGGGCAATCCATCTGGAACAGGTTAACGAGGCCAGTCTATCCCCCAACTCCCTAGAAATCTATTAAATTTATAGCCTCACCATCTGTGCTAGTCCTTACATGGCTTTATGAATCATCCACGTTTATTGTTTATTACTTGTCATTGCTTCAAGGCCACACAACCTAAAATACAAGTTTTCCCAACGTTAACGGGTGAACGCAACTCGCAGCAACGTGACGGAAGAAGGTACGTGAAGGAGCTTTTACCTCACCCATGTTCACTGAGATTATAGTTTATTTCAATGCACAATAGTTTTCTTTAAAGAGTATATGTGTATACAGAATATATATATATACATATATATATATATATATATATATATATATATATATATATATATATATATATATATATATATATATATACTGTACACCAATCAGCCATAACATTAAGACCACCCACCAAAACCCTGCAAGGCATGGACTTCACTAGACCTCTGAAGGTATGTTGTGATATCTGGCACCAAGCCATCAGAAGCAGATCCTTTAAGTCCTGTAAGGTCAAGAAGGAAGCCAACCACCAATGATAACAGGATGTCAGTATATATATATATATATATATATATTGATGAGCCATAACTTAATTTTAAAATGTTGTCCATAGTTTGGATTTAGGTACTGACAAAAGAGAAGCAAGTTAGGATTTAGGAATGGTGAAGGAAGCCATGCTGCTTTGCTTGAGTCGCTCGTAGGAGTCCTTATAATGGGCACAGCAGGTGTACAGACCCAGGTGTACAGACCCAGGTGTATAGACTCAGGAACTCAGCACAGGGATGGTGGGAACCCCTCATATGGACCCATCAGGTGTATAGACTCAGGAACTCAGCACGGGGATGGTGGGAGTCCCTTATAATGAGCTAGGCATGTGTATAGACCTGAGAATTCAGCAAAGGAATGGTGGCAACCCCTCATAATGGGTCCATCAGGTGTACCGAACCAGAAATTCAGCACAAGTATGGTGGGAACCCCCTCATAATAAGCCCATGAGGTGTACAGACATAGGAAATCAGCACAGGGATGGCGGTCACCCCTTATACTGGGCACAGCAGGTGTACAGACCTGGGAACTCAGCACAGCGATGATGGGAACTCCTCATAATGGGCCCATGAGGTGTACAGACCTGGAAACTGAGCACAGGGATGATGGTAACCCCTCATATTGGGCACAGCAGGTGTACAAACCTGGAAACTCAGCACAGGGATGGTGAGAACCACTCATAATGGGCACAGCAGGTGTTTAGACCTGGGAACTCAGCACAGGGAAGGTGGGAACGCCTCGTAATGGGCCCATGAGGTGTACAGACCCAGGAAATCAGCACAGGGATGATGGTAACCCCTCATACTGGGCACAGCAGGTGTACAGACCCGGAAACTCAGCACAGGGATGCAGGGCCGTCTTTAATATTGAATGGACCTTGGGCAAACATTTTCTTGGGCCCCCCTCTTCCACGCAATTTCTCTCTGCACATCCTCTGAGACATACAATAAATAGCAGCTAGTTTCAAAATCAGTTTACTGAATCAGATCAGTCAGCGATTGTGATTGGTTGCTGGAGGTTAGAGTGTATCATTACCACTCACTGACTGGCTGCTAGAGGTTACAGCACACATTATGGCACACTGTTAATTTTCTAGAGGTTACAGCACATGACTTCTGCTTGTTTATTGGTTACTAGAGATTACCGTACATTAATACTGCTCACTGATTGGTTGCTAGCGGTTACTGGACATCTATACCACTCACTAATTGGTTGCTAGAGGTTACTGCAGATTATTACTGCTCACTGATTGGTTCCTAGAGGTTACTGTATATACTTACCGTTCAAAGATTGGTTGCAAGGGGTTAGTGCACAGCATTACTGCTCACTGATTGGTTGCTAAGAGTTACAACACATCATCTTCTCACTGCCTGCACACCATGGACTGGGGAGGTGAGGGGACCCATCAATAGACAGAAAACTCCTAGGACTCCTGGGATCAGTAGCAATGCTGGGGGAGGAGGGGAGGGTGATCAGTGGCAATTCTGAGGGGTTGATGGGATCAGTGGCAGTGGTGGGGGTATGGGATTAGTTAGGAGGCAGTATACTGTGACAAATCATGTAGAGCAAAGCTGGAAATTTTTGACAAGTATATAGTCGGGGATTCTACCAATGTAATGGGAAAATTACAATGACCACCAATGTGAGAGGGGATTTACACTGAACATCAGTATGAGGGGGAGTTTGCACTGACCACCATGTAATGGGGGATTTTTTGCCACCCACCAATAAAAAAGAGGGAGTTCTAGGCTGATACCAATGTAATAAGAGCATTTACACCAACCACCAGTGAAAGGGGGATTATACAATGACCTCCATGTAAGGGCGAATTTACACTGACAACCATTGTCAAGGAGATTTGTACTGACCATCGATGTAATGTGACACTTCTTCACCGACCACCAATGTAAAGGGGGATTTACACTGACCACCAGTGTAAGGGCAATTCTGCACTTACCACCAATGTAAAGGGCAATGTACACTGATCACCAATGATATGAAGAATTGACACTGACAACCAATGTAATGGGGGATTTTACATCAACAGCCAATAAAAGGGGGATTTCTACACTGGCCACCAATGTAAGGGGAGATTTACACTCACCACCAATTTAAAGGGTGCTTCTACATGGACCACCAATGTAAGGGAGGATTTGAAACTGACCACAAATGCAAGTTTGGATTTTTTGAATGATTACCAATATAAAGAGGAGCTTCTACACTGGCCACCAATGTAATAGGGATTTACACTGACCACTAATGTAATAGGAGCATTCACAGTAATCACCAAATGTAAAGAGGGATTTACACTGACCACCAATGTAAGGGGAGCATTCACACTGGCCACTAGTGTGAATGAAAGGATTCTACACCAAGCCCCAATGTAATGAGAAGATTTAAACTGACCACCAATGTAACTGAGACATGTAGCCTGCCTTCACATTTGTGTGTGTCGGGAACACATGCAAAATCGCTTTCCTGACACTACAGAAACATGCTGCCCTTTAGCAGATACACAAATGTGACATTAATTGTTAATGACACCCTCACTCATCGGCTGAGATGTGCATATTCACATGCACCAAAATTCAGGGTGCTGTGGCACCACGTTCTTTTGAAGAAGGGTTCCACCTTCAATTTCAGAACAGGCTGATGTTAGGCTTAATGACTATAGTTGTGGGCAGGCCTTTCAAGCATGCTTCTTTACGTCCCCAGTGGGCAGCATTCAGCAGAAGTGATGGTAGATATGACCTCAGGGGGACATGATATACATATCAATGCTGCGGCCCACGACTAGTTACATATTAATGCCACCGCTATTTACATATCAGTGCAGGTTATTTACATGTAAACACAGGGTCTGCAGGTTAGTCATCTGTACACAACAATAGGGCAGAGCTGGGCAGCAGCAACAGAACTTTACACTGAGATATCGGGACACAGCACGGGACTAAAACTTCAAGGGATAAGGGAATTTAAACTGGGATAGTTGGCAAGTATGACGCAGCTGCTTTGGGCCCCACAACAATGATGGGGCCCAGGGCAGCTGCCCCTTTTGCCCTGCCTTAAAAACGGTCCTGCAGGGATGGTGGGAACCCCTCATAATGGGCACAGCAGGTGTATAGACCTGGGAACTCAGCACAGGGATGGTGGAAACATCTCGTAATGGGCCCATCAGGTGTGTAGGCCCAGAAGTCGCACATATGATGCTGAACCTCCATGAGTAAAAAAAAAAAAAAACGACATGCAGTGGGCCGGCTCTTAGGAGGGATTATGCAAATATCAAAATGCGGATGACAGCCTGGAGGGGTGGGCGTCCCTAGGAAGGTTTTACTTGCATGCAGACCACCCTAGGTAATACTGAACCTCTATGATTGAAAGAACTGAAATCAAATGAATGAATTGGGGTGGGGCCAGGGACACTCAGGCTGGATATCCTCCAGCCAGGAAATGTGGCGGGGCTCTATCTGGCTTGCTGCAGCTTCTAATGCACACATTTGTGAGAAGCTCACAGTGTGCGGTGAAATCAGAGGAAGCCATTTTAATCCAGGAGAGGAGGCGGTACAACTGTGCAAGACTGAATGAGAAGGTTGGATTAAAAAAAGTATCTATAACGGATGGTTTACGGCGCGGCGCTCAGGAATAAAACTTTTTGGCGCACTTTTTCATTTAGCGAATGATCTTAGTGAACTGGGAAAATCCCCTTTTATGGATAATGAGGGACGATCACATTCATTTCAGTCGTAGCAACTAAACTGCACAATAATATAGGAGCAGCACCCACCCCCTCCCCCACACATCCCGCCAACCTGGATGATCAGAACTCCCATGATCCTCCGCCTCGCCTGTCATTTAAACTTAAGATGAATTCCTTTCGGAAAAACAGAGCTTATGCTGAGAAGATAAATGATCGTCAATGCGGAATCTATGGGAGCCGTCTGCAAATATATACAAATATACACGCCGGGCCGCGCATAAATCCAGAATGTGTGCATGGAAATCATGGAGCGGTGACTCCGGGCAATGACAATATCCGTAAATAGAACCCGCAAGTGATTTATTAAGTTGCAGCGAAAACTTATTTTTCAGCAAAATAGCTTGTTGAAGGTTTTTTTTTTTTTTTTTTTTTTACATGAAGATAGAATATCTCCCGTCTCGTGATAATACGATTTTCATCATTTTATCGAAATCAGAAACAAATAATAAATAGAATAACAGGAAAAAGAATCCAAGCATTGGAAAACAAGATCCAAAAACTCAAAAAGAGAGATCCAGAAGTTTCAAGGTTCATCCCACCGCCGAATGAAGTTTTAGTTGTGGGTGGAGCCTGATGGGCCGGGTCAGTCCCGGGCTTCTTCTATGTCTTGGGTGCTCCAAACAGTGGATCCCCTTCGCATCATTTCCAGTTCAGGTCCAGCCCACCTGAGAGTTTTGAGTATTACTGCCCACTTTTATATTTTCCCAGTTCCTCCTGTTACATTATCCATAACATAATGGGAATTCAGCACAGAGATGGTGAGGACCCCTCATAATGGGCACAGCGGGTGTACAGACCCAGGAACTCAGCACAGGGATGGTGTGAACCCCTCATAATGGGCACAGCAGGTGTACAGACCCAGGAACTCAGCACGGGGATGGTGGGAACCCCTCATAAAGGACAGAGCAGGTCTACAGACCTGAGAACTCAGCACGGGGATAGTGGGAACCCCTCATAATGGGCATAGCAGGTGTACAGACCCGGGAACTCAGCACGGGGATGGTGGGAACCCCTCATAATGGACAGAGCAGGTCTACAGACCTGGGAACTCAGCACGGGGATAGTGGGAACCCCTCATAATGGGCATAGCAGGTGTACAGACCCGGGAACTCAGCACGGGGATGGTGGGAACCCCTCATAATGGACAGAGCAGGTCTACAGACCTGGGAACTCAGCACAGGGATGATGGGAACCCATTCAAATTCAAATATATTTTTGATAAAAGCTACATGCATGGTGACGGTGATGTTCCTTAGTCTGATGGGAACCCCTCATAATGGGCACAGCGGGTGTACAGACCAGGGAACTCAGCACAGGGATGGTGGGAACCCCTCATAATGGGCACAGCAGGGGCCCCCCCTCCCCCATATGAGTTATGCAGATTGGGTGTATGGGGCTTTCCAGACTCGTCAGGATTATGATTTGGAAACACTTTTTTAGTTAGTCTAGTGGTCCGTTATTTCACATGGAGTGCATGGTGTCAGGTATCCTTGCGGAGTAAAATCCTCCCTGTCGAAGTGATGGTGCAGAACATTCTGGGTGAGGTTGGGAAGATTCGGGGTCTTGAGAAAGGCAGGTGGCAGCAGGAGGCCTGGATAAGGGCGTGGAGGAATATCAGGACTCTGTAGCTGCTGCTTCTAGATCTCGGGGTGTGCGGCTTTTCTTTGTATTCTTGATTCACTCCCCTAGATGTTCAAGATCAAATATATTTTTGATGAAAGGCTCCATGCATGGTGACGGTGATGTTCCTTAGTCTGGCTCTCCCGTAGGGATTGTGTTGTGCGCAATTTGGTTTACACCATTTATTATGTTCTTGTTTTGTATTATCATATTCAATTATTTTGTAAATATGTTTTATTTATTTATTATGGTTTTATTGTATATAAGTTGTTGTTTGTAAGATTTTTCAATAAACAAAATTAACCCCTCATAATGGGCACAGCGGGTGTACAGAGCTGGGAACTCAGCACAGGGATGGTGGGAACCCCTCATAATGGGGCACAGCAGGTGTACAGACTCGGGAACTCAGTACAGGGATGGTGGGTACCCCTCATAATGGGCACAGCGGGTGTACAGACCCGGGAACTCAGCACAGGGATGGTGGGAACCCCTCATAATGGGCACAGCGGGTGTACAGACCTGAGAACTCAGTACAGGGATGGTGGGAACCCCTCATAATGGGCACAGCGGGTGTACAGACCCAGGAACTCAGCACAGGGATGGTGGGAACCCCTCATAATGGGCACAGCAGGTGTACAGACCCGGGAACTCAGCACAGGGATGGTGGGAACCCCTCATAATGGGCACAGCGGGTGTACAGTCCCGGGAACTCAGTACAGGGATGGTGGGTACCCCTCATAATGGGCACAGCGGGTGTACAGACCTGAGAACTCAGCACAGGGATGGTGGCAACCCCTCATAATGGGCACAGCGGGTGTACAGTCCCGGGAACTCAGCACAGGGATGGTGGGAACTCCTCATAATGGGCACAGCGGGTGTACAGACCCGGGAACTCAGCACAGGGATGGTGGGAACCACTCATAATGGGCACAGCAGATGTACAAATCTGGGAAGCTGTTAAAAAGTTAAAGATCAATGGTGGCTACAAATCCAGCATTTTATCCAGCAGGCTCTTGTTGGAGATCTCATGAATGTGTTTGAAGAACGTTGAGAAGTACGGGAGAGAAGTCACTAGAGAAGAGCGAATCTTCTGATCTCATCACTGATCCGCCGAGAAGTGCCGCTACCACGCCGCATCTGCAGACAGCCATCACTGTCAGTATGTGAAGCCCTCCGTCTCTACTCGCCGCCACTAACCATCCACGGCAAATCATGTCTACAGCATTTGTCAGGTGGTTTGGTGGAGTTCAACCTTAAAAGAAAAAAAAAATACAAGAAAAAAAAAAGGGCCACCAGATAACGCCTAGGAGATCCAGAAGAAGGTAAACAGCACTTTTATAGTGTGCCTTGTGTTATTAAATCATTACTGTCAAAGGAAGGTTTACATGCTGTACTGTACTGTGCTGGTTTAGTCATCATTTTGCTTTAATCACGATGGTCCCGGATATCAAGAGGCTGCACTGGGGAATTTACCCTAAGTGTGCATGAGGCCTAGTCATCAACCCAAACCTAAATGGTGTCCTCAAAGTTTGATGGATACATAAAATGAGTCAATTATACAGGGAATGGAAACAACAAAACGAGAGAAGAGAGGGAAGAAGTGGGCAAGAGAGGAAAAGAGAAAGAGAGGAACAGAGAAAGAGAGAAGAGGAGAGAAAGAGAAAGAGGAAAGACAAAGAGAGAAGAGGGAAGGAAGAGAAAGAGAGAAGAGGGGAGGAAAAGAAAGAGAGGAGAGAAGATGAAGAGAAAGAGAGCAGAGAAGAGGAAGAGAAAGAGAGAAGAGGAAGAGAACGAGAGAAGAGGGGAGGAAGAGAGAAGAAGAGAGGAATAGAAAGAGAGAAAGAGAGAAAGAGAGAAAGAGAGGAAGAGAGGACGAGAGGACGAGAGGACGAGAGGACGAGAGGACGAGAGGACGAGAGAACGAGAGAACGAGAGAACGAGAGGAAGAGAGGAAGAGAGGAAGGGAGGAAGAGAGAAAGAGAGAAAGAGAGGAAGAGAGGAAGAGAGAGGAAGAGAGGAAGAGAGAGAAAGAGAAAGAGAGAAAGGAAAAGGAGAAGGAGAAGAAGGAGAAGGAGAGAAGGAGAAAGAGAGAAGGAGATAGAGAAAGAGAGAAGAGGAGAGGAAGAGAAAGAGAGAAGAGGAAGAGAAAGAGAGAAGAGGAAGAGAAAGAGAGAAGAGGAGAGGAAGAGAGAAGAAGAGAGGAATAGAAAGAGAGAAGAGGGGAGGAAAAGAAAGAGAGGAGAGAAAGAGAGAAGAGGAGAGAAAGAGAGGAGAGAAAGAGAGAAGAGGAGATAAAGACAGAAGAGGAGATAAAGAGAACAAGAGAAGAGGAAGAGAAAGAGAGAAGAGAGGAGAGAAAGAGAGAAGAGGAGGGGAAGAGAAGAAGAGTAGAGAAAGAGAAAGGAAGAAGAAGAGAGACAAAGACAGGAGAGAAAAGAAATCAGAAGAAAAGAAAGAAATGGAGAAAGAAAAGAGCAGGAAAGGACAAGAGAAGGGGAGAGGTAAATAGTGGAGCACAGGAGAGTAAAAAAGAGAGGGGAGCAAGCAAAGGAAAAGAGGAAAGTGGAGAGGTCAAGAGAGTAAAGCAAAAGAGGAGAGAGAGATGAGGGGATGAGAAAGTAGAGAGCAGAAGGAAAGAGAGGGAGAATATAGCAGGAGAGCGAAAGAGAGATGAGCTTTGGATGAGAGGAGAATAGAGGAGAGGAGATATGAAGAGAGGAGAAAAGAGGAAGACGAGAGGAGAGGAAGAGAAGTGAGGAGAGGAAAAGATGTGAGGAGTGGAAGAGAAGAGAGGCAATAAGAAGAAGAGAAGAGAGGAGAGGAAGAGAAAAAAGTAGAGGAAGAGAAAGAAGAAGAGGAAGCAGAAGAGGAAGGGGAGAGGAGAGGGAAATAGGAGAGTAGAGGAGAGATGAAAAGAGGAGAGAAGAAGAAGACAAGAGAGGAGATGTAAAGAAGTGAGGAGAGGAAAAGATGTGAGGAGTTGAAGAGAAGAGAGGCAATGAGAGAAGAGAGATGAGGGGATGAGAAAGTAGAGAGCAGAGGGAAAGAGGGGGAGAGGATAGCAGGAGAGGGAAAGAGAGAGGAGCTTTGGATGAGAGGAGAGGAGATATGAAGAGAGGAGAAAAGAGAAAGACAAGAGGAGTGGAAGAGAAGTGAGGAGTGGAAGAGAAGAGAGGCAATGAGAGGAAGACAAGAAAGGTAAGAGAAAGAAGAAGAGAAAGAGGAAGTGGGAGAGGAAGGGATGGGAAAGAGGGAACTAATGCCACGTACACACGGTCAGACTTTTCAGCTACAAAAGTCCGACAGCCCGTCCGACAGACTTTCAACTGACTTTTGGCGGACTTGCGGCAGACTTTCTAAAGAACGGACTTAACTACATACGATCACACAAAAGTCAGACGGATTCGTACGTGATGACGTACACCAGACTAAAATAAGGAAGTTGATAGCCAGTAGCCAATAGCTGCCCTAGCATCGGTTTTTGTCCGTCGGACTAGCATACAGACGAGCGGATTTCTGGGTCCGGCGGAGTTACGACGTAAAGATTTGAAGCATGTTCCAAATCTAAAGTCCGTCAGATTTGTGACTGGAAAAGTCTGCTAAAGGTCCGGTGGAGCCCACACACGATCGGATTGTTCACCGGATTTGGTCCGTCAGAGTCCGTCGGACCAGTCCAGTTGAAACAAAGGCCGACCGTGTGTATGCGGCATAAGAGATGGATGGAGAGATGGATGGATGGATGGAGAGATGGATGGAGGGATGGATGGATGGATGGAGGGATGGATGGAGAGATGGATGGATGGATGGAGTTATTGATGGATGGATGGATGGATGGATGGATGGATGGATGGATGGATGGATGGATGGAGAGATGGATGATGAAGAGATGGATGGATGGATGGATGGATGGACGGATGGATGGAGAGATGGATGGAGAGATGGATGCAGAGATGGATGGATGCAGAGATGGATGGATGGATGGATGGAGAGATTGATGGATGGATGGAGAGATGGATGATGGAGAGATGGATAGATAGATGGAGAGATTGATGGATGGATGGATGGATGGAGAGATGGATGATGAAGAGATGGATGGATGGATGGACGGATGGATGGAGAGATGGATGGAGAGATGGATGGAGAGATGGATGCAGAGATGGATGGATGCAGAGATGGATGGATGGAGAG
Source organism: Aquarana catesbeiana (assembly GCF_042186555.1). Taxonomy (NCBI): domain Eukaryota; kingdom Metazoa; phylum Chordata; class Amphibia; order Anura; family Ranidae; genus Aquarana; species Aquarana catesbeiana. The sequence continues at coordinate 9,135,169 of NC_133332.1, forward strand.
ATGGATGGATGGATGGAGAGATGGATGGGTGGGTGGAGAGATGGATGGAGAGATGGATGGAGAGATGGATGCAGAGATGGATGGATGGAGAGATGGATGGATGAATGGAGAGATGGATGGATGGATGGATGGATGGACGGATGGATGGATGGAGAGATGGATGGAGAGATGGATGCAGAGATGGATGTATGCAGAAATGGATGGATGGAGAGATGGATGGATGGACGGACGGACGGATGGATGGAGAGATGGATGGGTGGGTGGAGAGATGGATGGAAAGATGGATGGAGAGATGGATGGATGGATGGATGTAGAGATGGATGGAAGGATGGATAGATGGATGGATAGATGGATGGATGGAGAGATGGATGGAGAGATGGATGGATGGAGAGATGGATGGAGAGATGGATGGATGTATGGATGGAGGGATGGAGGGATGGATGGATGGATGGATGGATGGATGGATGGATGGATGGATGGATGAATTGGCAGGGGGATGAGTGGATGAACAGAACTGACCTAGTAAAAAAAAATCTCTCCTTCAAAGAGAGCTGAAGTGACAGAAAACTTATATTTCATGAGCCGCATTTCCCTAATTGTAATTATTTAACAAGTTTTGCACGGCTCAAGTGAAAATGAACATGAAAAACACACCTAATCTATTTTTCATTAGAGATACTTTTAAGCTCTCATTAAATCATATTTTATAAATGTCCGGTATGAATATTTCATTCCTGTCTGATGGGCACGTTTCAAAACACGCTTTTACATCTCTCCGAGCCGAACGTTCCAGAATGAGATCACGCCGATAAATTTCAATAAGGGGGCCAACCAGCAATGGCAACAGTAACAGGTTATATGTGTATAATATGCATATATACTGTATATATATATATATATATATATATATATATATATATATATATATATGGTCTTTTTTCTCTATTCATCTTTCTCCTACCCCTCTCAACAGCCCTCAGTTCCTGATGCAAGCAGTGGGCTGGCTCTTGGGAGGAGTTATGCAAATATCAAATTGCCTTGATGGGTGGGTGTCAGTCTGGAGGAGTGGGGGGCGTTCCTAGGTGGGCTGTATTTGCATACAGATCGCCCTGGGTAATGCTGAGCCTCCATAATTGAAAGAATTGAAATGCAAGGAATGAAAGGGGCTTGGCCAGGGACAGTCAGAAGTCAGAAGCTCACAGTGTGCAGCGAAATCAGAGCAAGCCATTTCTGTCCAGGAAAGGAGCCGGTACAACTGTGCAAGACTGAAGGGGCGGACGGTGCTTTAAATAATTGCCATGAGCCTGCTCACCCCCATTACAGATATATATATATATATATATTTTTTATGAAGTTCCCCTGTAGCTGTTACTGGAAGCTAGCGGGGCGTGTGATAGGGCAGACAATGACATCCGTCACCCTGTCACATGGAAGGGAGCCAATCAATGCTGGCGTGCCACCAACTAACACAAAGCTGTGCTGCCTCAGCAGAACTCCGGCACTTAAAGTGTATGTATCAGAGATTGTAAAAGGGAACCCGTACTAATAGAAACACACAGGCTGGTCTCTTTCAGAAAATGCTTACTGCCTGGCCGCTTCTAACCCTCCATCATTTTTGAGGAGAGAGGAAGAGGTAGAGGAAGAGGTAGAGAAAGAGGAAGAGGTAGAGGAAGAGGAGAGAGGAAGAGGAGAGGAAGAGGTAGAGGAAGAGGTAGAGGAAGAGGAGAGAGGAAGAGGAGAGAGGAAGAGGTAGAGGAAGAGGAGAGAGGAAGAGGTAGAGGAAGAGGAGAGAGGAAGAGGTGTGAGGAAAAGGTAGAGGAAGAGGTAGAGGAAGAAGAGAGAGGAAGAGGTAGAGGAGAGAGGAAGAGGAGAGGAAGAGGAGAGAGGAAGAGGTAGAGGAGATAGGAAGAGGAAGAGGTATAGGAAGAGGTAGCGGAAGAGGTAGAGGAAGAGGAGGGAGGAAGAGGTAGAGGAAAGAGGAAGAGGAGAGAGGAAGAGGAGAGAGGAAGAGGTAGAGGAAGAGGTAGAGGAAGAGGTAGAGGAAAGAGGAAGAGGAGAGGAAGAGGAAAGAGATAGAGGAGAGGAAGAGGTAGAAAAAGAGGAGAGAGGAAGAGGTAGAGGAAGAGGAGAGAGGAAGAGGTAGAGGAAGAGGCAAGAGGAAGAGGAGAGGAAGAGGAAAAGGTCAGAAAAAGTGGGGGTTTTGGGACTTTAAATGAGAGATGTATACCAAAAAGCAGTCATTGCAAAGAACATTTTTACTGTACCTTATGAGATCATATACAGCATACTCAATGACAAAAAGTACATACACAAGATTGCATAAACGCAAGGCATGCTAAAAACCACATATACATGTTGACGCCATGGTACTTTGGCATATAATGGGGTGAAGACAAGTCCCACACAACATAGACTGCTGGATGGGCTGGATAGTATTTAAAAGTCTTGTGTGGAACAATGTAAAAAAAAACACATAAAATCATCTGTATGGCTAACGTGCTTCTATGTAGGACCGATGCATTTCATTGGGATATACCAACTCTTCAGGGGCAAAAGCAATGGTGATCTATAAAGGGAAATGACCAGATGGTATAGTATTGTAGCTAAATAATAAGTGTAAGTAATGAGTATAAGGGACAGAATGGACAGAAGAGGAAGAGAAGAGGAAACGGTAGAGGAAGAGGAAGAGAAAGAGAGGAAGAGAAAGAGGAAGAGAAAGATATAGAGAAAGACGTAGAGGAAGAGGAGAGGAAGAGGAGAGGAAGAGGTAGAGAAAGACGTAGAGGAAGAGGAGAGGAAGAGGAGAGGGAGAGGAAAGGGGAGAGGAAAAGGGAAAGGAAAATGTAGAGGAAGAGGTGAGGAATATGAAAAAAAGAGGAGAAGAAGAGGAAGATGTAGAAGAAGAGGAGAGAAAGAGGAGGGAAAGGTAGAGGAGAGGGAGAGGAAGAGGTAGAGGAGAGGAAGAGGAATAGGAGAGGAGAGGAGGAGGAGGAAGAGAAGAGGAGGAAGAAGAGGAAGGGATAGAGGAAGGCGGAGAGGAAGAGGAGAGGAAAAGGAAGAGAAAGCAGAGAGGAAGATGTAGAGGAAGAGGACAGGAAGATGTAGAGGAAGAGGGAGAGGTAGAGGAGAGGGAGAGGAAGAGGTAGAGGAGAGGAAGAGGAAGAGGAGAGAAGAGGAGAGGAAGAGGTAGAGGAAGAGTGAGAGAGAGAGGGGGAGAGAGGGGGGGAGGTAGAGGAAAGGGAAAGGAGGAGGTAGAGGAGAGGAAGAGATAGAGGAGAGGAAAGAGGAATAGGAAGAGGAGAGGGAGAGGAAGAGGGAGAGGTAGAGGGAGAAGTAGAGGAGAGGGAGAGGAAGTGGTAGAGGAGAAGAAGAGGAAGAGGAGAGGAAGAGGAGAGGAAGAGGAACAGGAGAGGCAGAGGAAAATGTAGAGGAAGGGGAGAGGAGTATGAAAAAAAGAGGAGAAGAAAAGGAAAAGGAAGAGGTACAGGAGAGGAAGAGATAGAGGAAGAGGAGAGGAAGAGGAGAGGAAAAGGAAGAGAAAAAAGAGAGGAAGAGGTAGAGGAAGATGTAGAGGAAGAGGAGAGGAAGATGTAGAGGAAGAGGAAGAGAAAGGAGAGAGGAAGAGGTAGAGGAAGAGGAGAGGAAGAGGGAGAGAAGAGAAGGAGGAAGTCAATGTCCATTGAGAAGGACTCAGTGGGCACCAAGGGAGGTGATTGGCAGCTAGCACTGCTTAGTCCTGAAGCTCTTAATAAAAACAAAGTGAATCTGGTTTCAGAGTGGCACACGCTGTCTGTAGTCCTCCTTTATAAAAAAAAATAATAACCTTCACACCACCTGAAATGGTAAAGCTGAACTCCAGCTAAATACACAGATAGATTACATACATGGGACTGTTCTATGTGCCAAAAGATTTGCTGTTGTGCCTATCCAGTCCTGAGATTTACACAGCTCTGCCACACACAGCACACCCCCATCTGGCGGGGCAGGAAACATATTTTTTTTTCTGCTGCAATTCAGTAACACTTACAGGGCATGTCCCTCCCCCAGCCTGTGATTGGGCATTAAAAATAAGAGGGGTGTAATTCTCATTTTATCACTTCTTCAATCTGCTCTCATCTCCTATCAGCAAGCTCATTGTTAGCTCATAAGCTCTGATTGGCTGATTGGCTCTATGTGCTGTGTTTTCCTCAATCTGGGCTCTGCTGCACATGGAATTGAGAGAGGATCATACATAGGTCAATGTCAGGTTATTACAGGGCATGTATTAAAAAATATATATTTAATGATCTATTATTTAATATGGAGCTGCAGTCATATCTGTTTTTCATATTCAGAGTCCAGCTTTAATTGCAGCATACCTGTACTTCTGCTTTTTTGTTTTTTGCTTTTTTTAATTTCATGTAATTACAAATACTTATAGAAAGTAACAGCAAGTAATGGCAAAATCTGTTACATTGTACTGTTACATGAGATACAGTAAAAAACAGAAATTTGCTGTCCTTGCATTTCTATGTATCTAGGAGGTGGAACATGAGGGCTATCCTCCTGTTCCGTGGACACACTAATAGATATATATATATATCCAAAAGTATTGGGACACCTGCCTTTACACACACATGAACTTTAATGACATCCCAGTCTTAGTCTGTAGGGTTCAATATTAAGTTGGCCCACCCTTTGCAGCTATAACAGCTTCAACTCTTCTGGGAAGGCTTTATATATATGTGGATATACATATAAATACACACACATATACACATATATATATATATATATATATATATATATATATATATATATATATATATCCATCCATATATATTCTTTCTCTCCTTTCATGCTCAGCACAGAAGGGTGACATTTGCGTGGAAGACGGTGACTCGGAGTGGCCTAGTTTCTATAAAGCATGTATGAGCTGTCGTGTGTCTCCAAGGCCGTCTTCTACACACCGTCTACACCGCACCGTATGAGCGACTCCGCCGGCCTTCCTTTAATTAGTGAGGAGCTGCGGCAGATAGTACATCTTAGGCTGACATTTCTCGGGAATTCCGAAGGTTTGATGGTATGAATAATATGGGGGGAGATGTCGCCTCTCATACCTGGGCCGCTCTGACATCAATAAAACTTTTATTAACGTGTAATTGGACACGCGGCACTTTCGTTTCCATTTAAAGGTGATTTGGCTCATTTTGCTGAGGGCGCTAAGTGGCCGGGAGGGGTTTGAGGTTTTGATGGTAATAGGGCACCAGCGACATGTCCAAGAACAGGTTTTGGATTGTGGGAATGGCTTCCTCTGATTTCACTGCACACTGCGAGCTTCTTACCATGTGCATTAGAAGCTGCAGAAAGTCAGATCCTGGTTGGAGGATGCCCCCACATCTTCTAGCACTTTCCTTCCCAGCTTGTATTTCCTATGATCATCAGCTCCATCTAGTGGTCAAAATGAGGTATTTTCCTGATTGAACTGTTCCCCTTTTAATCATGGAGGCTCAGCTTCCCATGTAGGGGTTACCACCTAGGGTGGTCTGTATGCAAATACATCCTGTCTAGGAAACACCCACTTGACACCCACCCATCAAGGCATTTTGATATTTGCATAGCTCCTCCCAAGAGCCAGCCCACTGCTTCCGACACCCACTAATTAAAATCTTTTGATACTTGCGTGACTCCTCCCAATGCTTGCATCAGGGCTCTTGGAAGAAGTACTGAGGCAGGGTGGTGTGATGTCTTCAGGAAGCTAGAAATGTTTTGTAGAACGGCAACTTAATGCTTTTTTTAGTGTCACATCCAATATTGAAGCTAAAAGCAAAAAAACCCTAGTGGTGGACTTTTTAGGCACATAGATAGTAGAATAGTATTTTAATACAAATATAGTTTGTAACAGTTTGTAGTCATGTAACATGTAACATCCAGAATGCATCAGTAGCGTTTAACATCAATATACATACAATAATTTGAAATACTCTTGCATCCAACGCGTTTCGGAGTGTGCGTATCTCCTTCCTCAGGGGTGAGTATAAGCAAGAGAAATTTCTATTGTGTTCATAGCGAGTTGCTGAATTAGCATTCCATAATATTCTAATTAAAAACAACACCAAAAAGGTAAATCTGCCAGATAAATTCTCGACTCCAAAAAGCTCTTATGTATATAGTATAGTTATTTTGGAAAATTTTTATACCCATGCCCGATCAAAACTAAAGATGTTCAAAAAGTATGCAATAATGATGGAAGAGAGAGACAAAAAGACTCTCATAACCCCCCCAAAAAAGGAGAGAGGGTATAACGGCAGGATATATTCTGAGGATTCACTGGGGCCAGTTGGCAGATCCTGAGAATAGCCGTTGAGGAATCAATGAATGTGATTGTAAAATATAGGTAGTTGTAGCTTTACAATAAGAGGTTCCTAAATTTCTGACAGCTCAGAGCGGCACCCAGCAGCACAATGCAGCGAAATATTACGGAATGCTAATTCAGCAACTCATTATGAACACAATAGAAATTTCTCTTGCTTATTCTCGCCCCTGAGGAAGGAGATACGCACACTCCGAAACGCGTTGGGTGCAAGAGTATTTCACAATATTGTATGTACATTGATGTTAAATGCTACTGATGCATTCTGAATGTTACATGTTACATAATTAACATGTTTTTATGTATGAATTTAATAAACTGTATTTGTATTAAAATACTATTCTACTCTCTATGTGCCTAAAAAGTCCACCACTAGGGGTCTTCAGGAAGCTATGTACAGCCCCCTCCCATCAGCCATAATCTCCCTGCATTCCATAGAGAAGCACAGAGACCCACTCAGTGATGGCATCAGTGGGTCCAAAATAAGATATAGATGATGTCAGTGAATCTCCCTGCTACAATCACTCAATCGGTTCTGATGTTGTATTAACCACTTCCCTACCCACCTATAGTCAAATGACGTCCACAGATGGGATCCCCCATCCTGGGTGGACGTCATATGACGGCCTCGGGTTCCCGTCCGCCTAGGGGGCGCGCGCGCACCCGCCGCGTTGCTCGGGACCCGGTGCGTGTGCCCGGCGGCCGCGATGTTCGCCGGGCACCCGCGATTGCCCGTTAACCGGGCTGGACCGTGGATCTGTGTGTGTAAACACACAGATCCACGTCCTGTCAGCTCAGAGGAGAACGATCTGTGTTCCCAGAACAGCGGAACACTGATCGGTCTCCTCCCCTCGTACGTCCCCGCCCCCTACAGTTAGAAGCATTCCCTAGGAAACACATTTAACCCCTCCTCTCCCCCTAGTGGTTAACCCCTTCACTGCCTGTCACATTTACACAGTAATCAATGCAATTTTATAGCATTGATCGCTGTATAAATGTGAATGGTCCCAAAAATGTGTCAAAAGTGTCCGATGTGTCCGCCATAATGTCGCAGTCACGAAAAAAAATCGCGATCGCCGCTATTATTAGTATAAAAAAAAAATCATTTTTTTTTAAAAAATGCCATAAATCTATCCCGTATTTTATAGACGCTATATCTTTTGCGCAAACCAATCAATATACGCTTATTGCGATTTTTTTTACCAAAAATATGTAGAAGAATACGTATCGGCCGAAACTGAGGAAAAAATTTTTTTTTTTTTTTTAAATTGGGATATTTATTATAGCAAAAAGTAAAAAATATTGTGTTTTTTTTCAAAATTGTCTCTCTTCTTTTGTTTATAGCGCAAAAAATAAAAACCGCAGAGGTGATCAAATACCACCAAAAGAAAGCTCTATTTGTGGGGGAAAAAAGGACGTCAGTTTTGTTTGGGTACAACGTTGCAATTGTCATTTAAAGTGCGACAGCGCTGAAAACTAAAAATTGGTCTGGGAAGGAAGGGGGTGAAAAGGTCCGGTATTGAACCGGTTAAGGAACATTGCACCACCTTGGCAGCCCTTTAGATGTGACACATTCCGTGCAAATATCTCATCAATGATAAAAACTAATTCCCTGCAGGGAATGGCTGATGTTTGCACTTGCGTTCTTTGTAGTCATGTAGCCAATTACAATATTACTTGAGGTGCGAATTCCAGAAAGTCCTGCAAGGAAGTGAAAATGTACATTTCGGTAGTTTAGGAAGAATTTATAGTTACCTGAAGAGCATAATAAAACAAGCCATTTCTGATAGAGCGCCCCCTGCCTCTGTTAGGCTGAATTTAGTTTTTGGCTTCCCTGTAGTCAGTGGAGCAAGGATCTGTTCTTTTGGTCTGGTCAGGGTTTCCTACGCTGGGTGATTGATTGCCCCTGCCTGTTTCCGGAAGAAGCCTCCAGAAGATAGAGCAGGAAGATCAATCACTTAGTTATACATATTTATAATACATCCCTCCAATCCCTGGGAGGGGGTGTCCAACTGGTGGCTGGGGAGGTGATAAATAATTCAGGGAGGCCCTTCCAGAGTGTTCTTCTTACTCTGCAAGGAGGGTTACGCTTCTCCCGGGGCTGCTGCCCCTGGGAGGCAGCTTGTGTGAGAGGAGATTTGCAGTTTTGGGTCTCAGCAGTTGCTGGGCTGGAGACCTGGAGAAGATTTGCTACAGGATCTTTGCTGGAGGGTGGGGTCTTGGAATCCTGGTCTGGAGAAGGTTCTTTTATCTCCTCACTGAAGCTGGGTGGCAGTCCGCTCCTGGGACATTGTGAGTAAGACCTCCTGTGGGACTTTCATGTGTGTCTGCAGCTATAAGGATTGGTGCTAGAGGTCTGTCCCCCTGTTGGATTCTGATATCATTAAATAAAGGATAAATCCCCCCTTCAAGTTTTTTGCAATACAAATAGAACTGTGCCTGGCAGGCATCCTCTGCACTATATTGGGAGAACCTGTCTATTCCCAGGGTTATACTATTAACATTACAACACAAGACAAAATGTGAGCAATACCTTGGCATTGGTCATGTGATCAGTACTGGAAGCATGAAGAGCAGCAGGAAATCCAAGAAAAGGGAAGACTGAACAGCAGTCTTTTTATATCTCTATTGATAATATATCTACAAATACTTTGTATACTGTATATATATATATATATATATATATATATATATATATATATATATATATAAACTTTCTTTTTTAGAGTGTATCTCTAAGTTATAGGATCATGAGATATTTATTAGTTATCCTGCCACAAGGCTTAATTAATGGCTGCATTGCACACTCTGCGATAATGAAGTATCTGTGAAGGAAAGTGACAATAACATTCTGTTAGAGAACAGTTTGTAGCCATTGATATCAGGCTCTATTAATATCCACACTCTGACATTATTTTGCACTGACTTGTTTTTTTTTTGTAAAGAAAGGCTACAATTAAAGTGTTGTTAAATACTAAGAAAAAATAATAATATAGTGCTGCAGACTTCGACTTGTACCACATTTTTCTCTTTTTTTTTTTGACTGGATTTTTTGGGGCAGTAGATATCTC